>NW_006408719.1:4129649-4130922 GCF_000296735.1 Chrysochloris asiatica | reverse complement strand
CAAGTTTCTTTCTGGTTGTTCTATCCATTTTTGAAAGCAGTGTATTAAAATCACCCACTATTATTGTAGATTCATCTATTTCTTTCTTCAAATCTATTAGAGTTTGCTTTACATATTTTGGAGCTTATTCATTGGGAGCATAGACATTTATTATGGTTATTTCATGTTGTTCAATTGTCCCTTTAATCATGAGATAATGTCCATCTTTATTTATTATGCTGTTTTTTGCCTTAAAGCTTATTTTATCAGAGATTAGTACTGCCACTCCTGTTCGTTTTTTATTGCAATTAGCTTGGTATATTTTTTCCCCATGCTTTGACTTTTAATCTGCTTTTGTCTCTGTGTGTGACATGGGTTTCTTGCAGGCAGCAATTGAAGGATCTTGTTTTCTTATCCATTCTGCCACCTTCCATCTCTTAACAGGTGCATTTAATCCATTTACATTCAGTGTAATTATCGATAGGTATCGATTAATTGCTGCCATTATGTTTGTTTGTTTTTTGTAGTGTTGCTGCTTCTTTGTTCGTTTGTCTTCCTTTGTTGAGTTCATCATTTTTGTGTTCTTTCTTGTGAGTTTCCTCACAGTTTTAATGTTTCTATGTTCTTCTTGGATTTTCATTCTCTTGGTATATTGTGAAGTGTTTATTTACTTTGAGGTTGCCTTATAGTCTATTAACTTTTCTGTCCATTTAGTGCAGTCTATTTTATTCTGTAATCGACCTGACCTTCTCATTATCTGGATCTCTGTTCCTACGTGTTTACCTTCTTTTACATTTTACTTGTTTTGATCATAGACTGATTTCCCAGATTCTCTGAGTTTGTTCTTATAGTTTTGTTCTGTTAACAACTCTTCTTTCTGTTGACTTAATTCAGGAGGTGCTGCCATGTATGTCAATCTCTGGTTGTTGTCTGTTCTTGTTGGTTCTCAGTCCACAGAATGTTTTGTGGTGCAGGTTTGGCTTTGGCAAAATCCCTTAGCTTCTTTTTATCCTGGAATGTTTTAATTACACCATCATATTTGATTGATGGCTTTGCTGGATAAAGGATTCTTGGTTGGCAATTTTTTTCCTTCAGGGTTTTATATATGTCTCCACATTGCCTTCTTGCTTACATGGTTTCTGCTATGAGATCTGAGCTTAATCTGACTTGTTTGTCTTTGTATGTAACACTTCTGTTTTCCCTGGCTGCTTTCAGAAGTGTCTCCTTATCTTTGAGTTTGGAGAGCTTGACTATGATATGTCTTGGTGATTTTCTTTTGGGGCCTATCTTTCCT
>NW_006408719.1:4121197-4124354 GCF_000296735.1 Chrysochloris asiatica | reverse complement strand
GATTTCTTGCTTCTGCTACAAATTCCCCTAGCTATAAGCCTTTCAACCTTCTAAATACTGCCTTATATTTAGTTCAGATTTCTGGCACCATCCCCTGAGACTGCTTGGTCCAGTATTCTGTGTTGTTGCTGACGGAGCTCCTCACTGCACTTCCACCTGATACACCATCTTGTTTGTTCTCTCTTGTAGCAATGATTTGTAGTTTTCTTTGTATAGGTCCTTTGTTTCTCTGGTTACTTTTATTCCTACATATTTCATCGTTTGGCGGCCATTGTAAATGGTATTGCTTTTCTAATTTTCTTTTCAGCACTGTCATTATGAGTAAAGTGGAATCCAACTGACTTTTGTATGTTGATCTTTCTTCTTTGCTAAATCTTCCATTGAGGTTTAGTAGCTTTTTTCTCAGTTTTGGGGGTCTTCTATTTATAGGTTTATATAGTCTGAAATTTTTACTTTCTGTTTGCCAGTTTGGATGCCTTTTATTTCCCTGTCTTGCCTAAGACTTTCAAAACAATATTGAATAGGCATGTTGACAATGGCATTCTTTTCTGGTTCATATTCGCATAGGAAAATCTTTCCATTTTTCTTCATTGAGAGTAATGTTGTCTGTTGATTTTCTATATATGCTTTTAACTGTGTTGAGAAATTTCCCTTCAGTTCCTAATGTGTTGAGTGTTTTGATAAGGAATGGATGTTGGATTTTGTCAAATGCTTCTGCATCAATAGATATGATCATGTAGTTATTTTTCTTTTCCTTATTTATATCGTGGATTTCAATGATTGTTTTTCTAATATTGAACCATCCTTGCATCCTGATATGAATTCCACTTGGTAATGATATGTTACTTTTGTGTGTGTTGTTGGATTCTGTTGGCTAGAATTTTGTTGAGAATTTTTGCATCTATTTTCATGAGGAATATTGGTCTATAATTTTCTTTCTTAGTGATATCCTTCCTTGTTTTTTGTATGAGGGTTATGCTTGCTTAATAGAATGTACTAGAAAGTTTTTCATCCTCTTCTATAATCTGGAATAATTTGAGTAGCATTGGAGACAACTTTTCCATGAATGTTTGATAAAATTCACTAGTGAAGCCTTCTAGACCTGGATAATTTTTGGTTGTAAAGTTCTTATGACTGGGTCAATTTCTTATAGTTCTGGTCAAGTTTTATACTTCACTCTGTGTAAGTTTAGGTAGATAGTGCTTTTCTAAAACTGTATCCATCTTCTAAATTTTCAAATTTGTTGAAGTACAACTTTTCATATTATTCTTTTAATATCCAATATATTTCCTTTCATTCTCTTGTGACATCACCCATATGGATTATAATGTGTGTTATGTGTATCCACTCCATCTTTTCTTTTGTTAGGTTTTCCAATGGCTTTTTTTCATTTTATTTATCCTTTCAAAGAACCAGCTTCCTGTACTGTAGATTCTTTCTATAATTTTTCTGTTTTCTATCTTGTTTATTTCTGCTTTAATCTTTAATATTTCTTTTTTTCTGGTGACTGTAGGCTTGCTTTGCTGGTCAGTTTCTTTCTAATTGTTGGTGATGCTGTATTAATGTGTTAATTTTGGTTCTTACTTGTTTTTGGATGTGTACAGTTATTGCAATAAATTGTCCTTTCAGCACTGCTTTTTTTGTATCCCAAACATATTGGTATGTTGTGTTTTCATTCTCATTTGTTTCTAGGAATTTTGTGAGTTCAAGTTTAATTTCTTCTACTAGCCAGTAGACCTTTTCTTATTTTTATTTTTATTTTTATTGTGAATTGAGTGAAAGTTTACATGGTAAAACATCAGCTTTACATTCATTCTATTGTATTTGTTTCATTGCAGTGACTACAATCCCCTCCATGCATCATCATTTAACATTTGCTTTAATTCCCTCTGGGTTTTTTGTTTTTGTTTTGTTTTGATTTGATTTTTTTAATAAGCAGAAGCACTCAAGAAAATACAATAATTCAAATGAACAAAGGGCATACCCTGCAAGTCTGCTCACAGCCACCAGCACTCCACGTCATCATTTCTGTCTCCATTTCTATCATCACTGTTTCTCTGGATAGGGCCCCACACTCCATTTTTCTCTCTTGATGGTCCCAGGGTACTCCACGTCTGGACTGAAAGATCAACCACTCCCCTGCTTTTGTTACAAAATATCTACCTTTATATTTTAAACAATCTCAATCAGTCTTGAGAACAATTTTTCTCTATTGAAAGACTAGAGTCTAATCACCATCTCCTTTCACCAGTCCCATCTAGACAGATTGAAAACCACTCAGTGGAGATTCTCTTTCCCCTCACTCTTTGAAACAAAGCTCCCTCTTGAAAACTTGTAATTGAATCACTTCGTGACTTTATAGCAGCGCCATTTTAGATAGCCAATGTCTAAGTTGCCCATCCATATCAACCCTGTGTATAGTGGGTATGGGAATGATCTTTGCTGTGGAGATTTGTTTCTTTTTTAAGCTACTACATCCATAACTATAGGTAAAGTTCATCAAATTGTAGTGGATTACATTTTTTCCCTCTTCTTTCTTCCTCTAGTTGAGTTCTGGTCATCCAGCCATTGAAGCTAGGTCAAATGGGTACTATCTGTATGTATGGGCAGTCTTGTGCATGTTCCCTCACTTTGCATCAGCTGGACACTTCACTCTAGCCCTCTGTGAATATGCACCTTTCTATGGACTCAGGAGTCTCCAGGTTCTGCCATACTGCTAACCAATGAGATTTCACTCCAGGTTGAGGTGAGTCTGTTGACCCTGATCAGACTCAGGCCACAGCTTCATTGTTGTTTTTCCCCTACTTCCCCTGACGGGTAGAACAATGTGGTCACCAGCAAGATTACATGCCTGCTGTCGTGCTTCCTTTGAGTTTCAGTCTTTGCCCTGAAGAGACTTGATTGCTTCCCTTGATGGCTCCCTGGAAAACAACTTGCTTTTTCTTGTAGCAGTCAATCAGAGTGTCCTTTCTTGTTTTTGAATTTTCTTGCTGGTCTTTATATCAATAAGTATCTTCTGTTACTCTAGCTGCTTCAGGCTGATTTTCTTAGCCTTTCAAGTGAAAATTTCCCACCTCAGAAGATTCGGAGAGGGATCAGTGTCCCACCTAAGGTCTTATACCCTGCAAAGGCTCCACTGGAAGCATCTTTCACTGCG
>NW_006408719.1:4107891-4121097 GCF_000296735.1 Chrysochloris asiatica | reverse complement strand
TCAGTTACAGGCTGAAGACAGACTTATAAACTTTCTATAGTGATGTTTTGGGCTATCCCTTTCTCATTCTCCCAAGTGTCTATTTTATAACAGCAGGCAAGCAAAATCAAGATTCATAAGATAGTCAAGCATCTTAACATTATTTCCCCTATTTTACCCATTCACACTATGCCTCAATCCCTGTATCACAGATTCCTGTTGTTCCAAGTTTGAGCATACATCACTATTTGCCTCCATTTAGCCCATGCCAGTCTGCCTACATGTTCTCCTATGTACCTTATTCTTCCATTCCCCTCCTCCTTGTTTATTGCATTCCCCTCCTCCTTCTTGTGTATTGCAGCCCACCCAAAAACATCCAAACTTTCATGTGTCTATTCCCTACTCTGTTCTCTATCTTCCCCTACCTCCCCTCACTCTGCCCCACAATCTCAACTAATTATATATATATAATATATTCCTTTCAATGTGGATATTTTTTCTTAAGCTTTTACAATAATGGTCTTATGCAATATATCTCCTTTTGTGGCTGACTAATTTCACTCAACATAATTGTTATTGTTTTTAAGTGCCGTGGAGTCGGTTCTGACTCATAGCGACCCTGCACAGGGTTTCCGAGGCTGTAAATCTTTACAGGAGCAGAACACCTCATCTTTCTCCCGCATAATTACCCAGTAGTTTTTAAGCAGGGTGTAATTCAGTATTCAACTTCATTTCCTTGGTCTTCCTATGTTGATGTCTAATTTTATAGCATTGTTTACTGAAAAGAAGCTTTATAGTATTTTGATGTTTGCAAATTTATGGAGACTTATTTTGTCACCTGACACATGGTAAATTCTGGAGAATGTTCCATGTGCACTGGAAAAGAATGTGTATTTTGCTGTTGTTGGGTCAAACTCTCTGTACACATCTATGAGATCAATTTGGTTGATTGTGCTGTTTACTTCTTATGTATATTTTTTGAGTTTCTTTCTCATTGTTCTATCCCTTTATGAACATGGCATATTAAAATATCTCACTACTATTATATATTATATATTTGTCTATTTCTTTCTTCATTTCTAGTAGGGCTTGCAGTATATATCTTTGGGCTCTTTCATTTGGAGCATAGACATTTATTACGGTTATATCATGTTGTTCAAATGATCCTTTAATCATGAGATAGTGTCCTTCTTTATCTCTTATGCTGGTTTTTGCCTTAAAGTTTATTTTATCAAATATTAGTATTGCCACACCTGCTCATTTTTTATTGCTATTAGCTGGTATGTTTTTTCCATACATTAACTTTAGTCTCTTTTTGTTTTGTGTGTAATGTGTGTTTCTTTAAGGCAGCATATTGAAGTGTCTTGTTTTCTTATCCATTCTGCTACTCTTTGACTCTTCACTGGTGTATTTAATCCATTGACGTTCAGTGCAATTATCGATAGGGATGAATTAATGTAGCTCTGGTAGCATAGTGGATGTGAATTGGGCTCCTAATCTCACAGTCAGCAGTTTGAAACTACCAGCTGTTCCACAAGAGAAAGAAAAGGCGTTCTGCTCTTGTAAAGATTATAGCCTCAGAAAACCTGTACAGAGTCTCTATGTGTCAGAACCAACTCCACGGCACATAACAACAACAACAACAACAGCAATAAATTAATTGCTGTCATTATGTTAGCTTTCGGTGGTGCTGCTGGATCCTTTGTTCTACTTCTTGTGCTGAGTTAAATTTTTTTGTGTTATTTCTTGTCAGTTTTGTGTTAGGTTTAACATTTCTATGTTCTACTTGGATCTTCATTTTCATTGTATGTTGTGATGTATTAACTTTCTTTGAAGTTACCCTATAATCTATTAACTTTTCACTCCATTTAAGACAGTCTATTTTATCCTGCAATCTACCTGACTTCCTCAATACCTGGATCTCGGTTCCTATATTTTCACCTTCTTTGACATTGTTATTATTTTGGTCTTCGATTGACCTTCCAAGTCCTCTGAATGTGTTGTTCTAGTTTTGTTCTCTTGTACTGACCAAGTAGGTGAGTCAACTTTAGGGAAAATCCCTGAGTCAGCCATCATAAGAAGCTGCCAGAATATTAGCCTGTGGGACCAATGGGGCTTTCAACAACTTCCTCTTTGCATCATGGGAAAATTGTACCCTGTGGTTACAAAGTTGGACCCTTTTGGGGATGCACTCCCACCTAGCGTAAAGACACCTGAGCTAGGCAGAAAAGGTGTGCAGGGGAGAGGAGGAAAAAAAAAGTAATAAAATGTCACACCTCTATTTCCACAGTCACTGGGTGGCTTTTTCATTGTATCAGCCTGGCTACAGCACCAACTTCTGATCTCCACCAAGACTATAAGCTGCAGGAAGATACCTGATTTATTCAGAAATTGTGTTTCTTCTGGCGACAGTCAGATTTCTCCACTGCTGAGCACCCAGAACTATTTTCCCTCATTTATATTATATATAAAGCTCCACACTGTCCCAGCAAAGTACTTTCTGTTTTTTTTCACACCTCTGCCATGGAGCCTCTGCTGTTTGTCTCTACTTATCCTGACCACAAATTGGAAGCCTGCAAATATCTTTCTTAAACAGCATTAAAAATAGCTAAGTTCATGGAACTCACCAGATGGACTACAGTGAAATAAAATTGACTAGATCTGCGTATAAGCGTAGTGGTTACGAATCAGGCTGCGAGTCGCAAGGTCAGCAGTTCAAAACTACCAGCTGTTCCACGGAAGAAAGATGAGGCTTTCTGCTCCCGTAAAGATTTACAGCCTTGGAAACCCTGTACAGATTTGCTAAGAGTTGGAACGAACTCCACAGTACATAACAACAACAACATATCTGTGGAAGGGAGAGTGTAAAATCTCCATATCACTAGTCAAAACAAATCCATGAGCAGACTTTAGAAGAAAACAAGTTCAAGATGAAGCTGAAGAAAATAAAAACTGATCCATGAGAGACAAAATATTACCTCAAACATACCCAATATGAATTTAGAGATCATCACATGAAAGGATTTGATGTATTATGCACTAATTACTGAATGACAGAGAGCTAAGGTATGGTATTAAGAACATAATACAGGAAGAAAGTAAAAGGTCAGTAAGCAAAGGAATAAGAAAGAACAAAAAGACCTTATTTTCTGGGGCCCTCTCAGCAAGAATGGGAACAAAATTCTGAAATATGGGAGTAGGGCAGAAATTCCATCATAGAGAAAAAGTTGTGAAAATCTGCCACCCACTCATTTCCCTTTCTCTGTATGTGTACCTCTACTCTGGTGACTAGAAGGAGTATTTCAGTGAGTGAACACTCCCCAAACCCATGGAAGGTTCTACTATGCATGCACATGGATCTGTTCAATTGTGAATTGATTCCTACTAGGAGAAACACCTGGACTATTTTCCCAACAGTTTTTATTTATTTTTGAGGTTTTTTTTTTTTTTTTTTTTGGGGGGGGGGGCAACACTCTGTTATCTTGGGATGGGCTTTTTCTCTCCCTATGTTACCCAAGAAGAGACAGCAATTGCAGAAATTTAGCCAAATGACAATCACACCCAATAAAATCCCACCTTCTGGGCAAAACTCCATACCAGCTGCTATATACACCATATGCATAGCCAAAACTTGCTATATTACTCTCAGTTGAGTAATAAGTGTAGTGAAAAGGGAAGCCTATCTCTGGATCATATCTACCAGTAGGCAATCAGAAATTTACTAATACAGCAACATAGATTCATCTAATTATTGAGAATATATTTAATTATTGAAATTGCACAAAGAACAATGGAAGATCTCAGCTCATGTCCATCAAAAAAGATAGAGAAGCTGAATCAAATGGTAGACTTTGAATTCCCACTGGAAGTAGACCATGCTTTCAAACTGCATGATAAGTAATTCAAAAGAATGATATTGAAGTGCATCCAAATGTTCCACAGAGGAGCTGAGAAAAATAAATCAAATGTCAGGAAAGTGCTGCAGGAGAAATCATATTAAAAAAAAAAAAAAAAGCATTGGAAATAGTTCAAAACCTGAAAAAAGAGATCCAAAGATTAATAATAAAATATCAGAAATGGACAATACATTAAACTGTATATCAGAAAATGGATATTACAAAGAATTGAAGAGATGGAAGCCAGAACCAGCAAGATTGAAGACAAATGTCTCACTACTACTACGATAGAAGAGCAACTAGAAAAAAAAAACCAACAGAAATCTGAAGAAAGTCTAAGTTTCATGTGGGACAACCTGAAGTGGAATAATCTGAGAGTTATCAGAGACCCAGAACAAGAGGAATCTCAGAACAGGAGATAGTTGAAGAGCTGCAAAAAGAAAATTTCCCTAACATCCTGAAAGTTGAGAAAATAATCATTCAGGAAACTGAACAAACCCAAGGAAGGATATACACCAAACAAAAATCAGCAAGACATATCATAACCAAGCTCTCCAAAATCAAAAACAAGGAGAGAGTCCTGAAAGCACAGAGAGAAAAGAAAAGTGTTTCTTAAAAACACAAACAAATAACATTAACCTCTGATTTCTCAGCAGAAACCATGCAGGCAAGAAAGCAATGAGAAGACATATATAAAACCTTGAAAGGAAAAAAAAATAACAAACAAAACAAAAACTGTCAGTCAAGAAAGTCTACCCAACAAAGCTGTCAATCAAATACGATGGTGTATTCAAAAAATTCCAAGATAAACAGAAGCTAAGGGATTTGCTTAAGACATCCCAGTGCTTCAAAACATCCTAAAGAGTGTTCTTTGGACTAAAAACCAACAAGAACAGACAACATCCGGAGACTGACATGTGACAACACCAACTGGAACTCAGTCGTGAGTTAAAAGAGTCCAGAAAAGATGCAATCTACAGCAACATACTCAAAGGACTTTGGAAGTCAGTCTGTGATGAAAACAATAACAATGTTAAAGAAAGGAAACATATAGGAAGAAAGATCCAGGTGGTTATGAGAGCAGGTACATTTCAGGATAAAATAGGCTATTTAAAATGGAGGAAAAAGTTAATAGAATATAGGATAACTTCAAAGAAATTTAATACTTCACAAGATACCAAGACATGAAAATCCAAGAAGAACAAGGAAACATAAAATCTATGAAAACACTGACAAAAAGGAGAACAAAAAAATATGAACTCAGCACAGAAAGGCATCCAGAATAAAGAAGCCAACAACATCCCAAAAAACAATAATAAGGACAGCAACTAACTCATACCTATTGATAATTATACTGAATGTCATCAGATTAAATGCACTAGTCAAGAGATAAAGAGTGGCAGAATGGATAAAAACACAATCTTCTTCAATATGCTGGCTACAAAACACATACCTTACACACAAAGGCAAAACCGTATTAAAAGTTAAACGATGGGAAAAAATACACCAAGCAAATTGTAATAAAAACAGAGCAAGAGTGGTAATATTAATCTCTGATAAAATAAACTTTAAGGTAAAAGGCAGCCTAAGCGATAAAGAAGTATAATATCTCATGGACAAAGGGTCAATTGAACAAGATGACGTAAGCATAACTATGCTCCTGAAGAAGTAGCTCCAAAATATATACAGCAAACCCTAATAAAATTGAAAAAAGAAATACACAAATCTACAATAAGAGCATGAGATTTTAATACACCACTTTTGAAAAAGGATAGAACAACCAGAAAAAGATTTCACAAAGGCATGCAGTAACTAAACACAATCAAGTAACTTGACCTCATGTTCTTATTAGGTATCCTCGAGACGGTATCAACTCATAGCAACACTATGTACAACCGAACAAAACACTGCCCAGTACTGGGCCAATGTCACAATTATTGCCATGCTTGAGCCCATTGATACTGACACTTTGCCAATCCATCTCGTTGGGAGTCTACCTCTTTTTCTATGGTCCTCCACTTTACCAAACATGATATCCTTCTCCAGCGAATAGTCCATCCTGACAATATGTCTGAAGTATGAGGGATTAAATTTACCCATCTTGGCTCCAAGGAGCACTCTGGATACACTTCTTCCAACACAGTTCTATTGGTTCTTTTGGCAGCCCATGGCAGTTTCAATATTTTCCTCCAACACCATAACTCAAATACATCAATTCTTTTATGGTCTTCCTTATTTACTGTCCAGCTTTCGCATGCATACGAGGTTATTGAACATACCATAGCTTGGGTCAGGCGTACCTTAGTAATCAAGCTGACATCTTTGCTCTTCAACACTTTTAAAAAGTCTTGTGCAGCAGATTTGCCTAATGCAATACATCATTTGTTTTTTCACTGCTGCTTCCATGAGCATTGATAGTTGATCCAAGAAGAATGAAGTTCTTGACAACTTAAATAATTTCTCCATTGATAAGAATGTTGTTTATTGGTCCAGTGATACAGACTTTTGTTTTCTTTACATTGAGATGTAATCCATACCAAAGGCTGTGGTCTTTGATCTTCATAAAGAAGACTTTAAGTCCTCTTCACTTTCAGCAAGCTAGGTTGTACCATCTGCATATTTGTACAAAGCATTTAATCCAACAGCATCTCAGTACACATTATTTTCCATGCACATGGAGAATTCTCTGGAATAAACCAGATATTAGGCCACAAAACAAGTTTTGGTAAATTAACAAACATTAAAATGCTGCAAAACATCTACTCAGAATGCAATGCTATAAAATTAGAAATCAACAATAGGAAGACCAAAGAAATAAAATCAAATACATGAAACTTAACACCCTCCTTAAAAGCTACTGCGTAGTAGAATAATTAAAAGGTGTATTTACAAAATTCCAAGAAACAAATGAGAATGAAAACACAACATACCAAAATCTATGGGACACAGTGAAAGCAGTGTGGAGAGGAAAATGTATGCACTAAATGGACACATTCAAAAAGAAGATAGAGGCAAAATTAGCACATTATCACATCGCCAACAATTAGAAAGAAAACAACAAAGTAAACTTAAAGTCATCAGATGAAAGGAATAATAAAAATTCTAGCAGAAATAAATGAGATAGAAAACAGAAAAAACTATACAAAGAATAAGCACTATAAGAATCTGGGTTTTATTATCTCACACCAGCAATAGCAGTGAAATTCAAAAAAGAAGAGGACAATAAATGCTAGTGAGGCTGTGGAAAGACTTGGACCCTCTTACATTGCTTGTAGGAATGCAAAACATTTCCACCACTCTGGAAAACAGCATGGCACCTCCCCAGAAAGTTGTAAATAGAAATACCTTATGCTAGATGTTTGGCGAGACTGAACAGGGTAAGGATCACGGCAGCCACGGATGGACACCTGAGTGATCCTTGTAGATAAAGGTGTATACATTGTTTTCATTACTTTATTTTTTAGCTGTTATTGGTCTCTCGCTGTCTGTGCACATCCATTCTGGTGACTACAAGGGGAGCCTGAGAGAGTGGACACCCCTAACCCTGGAGATTCCACTACACATGCACAGAGATCTGCTCAGAATTTAAAAGGAAAGGACCCTCTTAAAATCAAACAGCAGCACAAAATGTCACAGCCAGCCCTGAACTGTTTATCACTAGGAAAAATGGGTTGTGGAATGGGAGAAAAACAGACTAAAAAGGAAACAGGATGAAAATTAAATCCTGGGTATGTCATAGCGACTAACAGTGGCATACTAAAATTTCTCAGGCAGCCTTGAAGGCAAGAAGCCAAAGAGGGACATTAAAGGCAAACTCATATTTGGTTACAATTTCACACCCCCCTCCTTTTTTTTCTGCAATTATAGACTGCAGTGTCCAATCTGTCTTTTTTGCTGTTGCTGTTTTGTTTTTTTGATCCCCCTTTTACCTTTAGAGGGCTCTTTCTCTATATGTATTACCCAAGAAGAGACAGCAATTGCAGTCATATAGTCAAGCAACAATCATAACCTACAAAATCCCTCCATCCAGTCAAAAACTAATACCAGCTGCAATGCACCAGGAAGGCAGCCAATACCTGCAACAATTACTCTGAGTTGAGTAATAAGAAGAGTGAAAAGTGAAGCCTACCTCCTGATGGCATCTACCTGGAGGTAATCAGAAAGCATAAAAAAAAAAAAAAATCTCCATACAGTTATTGAAGTATTAAAGTCACAGCTAACTACTAAATATGCCAAAGAAACAAATGACCATCTTTGGACAAGATAAAGTGACAGAGACAAATGATCTGGTGGTATATCCACACTCCAATTTAGAAGAAGGACAGGCTTTGGAAATGCCTGAGAAGGAAATCAGAAATATGGTAATGAAATGTATCAAAACCCTTTACAGAGGAGTTGAGGAAAATAAGGAAGAAGTCAGGAAAGCACTATAAGAGCAATCAAATAAGATAGATACAGCATTGGAAGAAATTCAAAACATACAGAAAGAGGTCCAAATGATTAATAATAGAATAAAAGAAATGGACAATACACAAAAGGGCAAAGGAGTAGAACTGCAGATATGGAAGCCAGAACTAGTGAGCTGGAATACAAATCTCTCACTACTACTAAGATAGAAGAGCAGGCAGAAAAAAGGATAATAAAAATCTGAAGACGGTCTAAGATTCATTTTGGACAACATGAAGAAGAATAACATAAGAATTATTGGAATTCCGGAAAAGGAAGAATCACACAAGTCCACAGAGGAGATACTTGAAGAGCTTCTTGAAGAAAAAAATTAAAACATCCTGAAAAGTGAAAAGATAAGCATCCAAGAAGCTCCACGAACCTCAGGAATGATAGACCTCAAAAGAAATCATCAACACATATAATAATCAATGTCTCCAAATTCAAAATAAGGAGTGAATCTTGAAAGCAGCTAGGGAAAAGAAAAGTGTTACATACAAAGCTAAGCAAGTCAGATTAAGCTCGGATCTCTCAGTAGAACCAAGCAGGCAAGAAAGCAATGGGGAGACATATAAAAACTTGAAAGAAAAAAAAAAAGTTCCAACCAAGAATCCTCTACCAAGCACAGTTGTCCATCAAATACAATGATATAATCAAAACATTCCAGGAAAAACAGAAGTTAGTGGTCATTGTCAAACCAACTGTGCACAAAAAAAAATCCTAAAAGGAGTTCTATGGAATTAATACCAACAAGAACTGACAACAACAAGAGATTGACAAACGTGACAGCACCACCTGGAACTAAATTGATGAATGGAAGAGTTGTGAAGAGAGCAAAACTGTAAGAACAAATTCAGAGGTTCTCAGAGGTCAGTCTAGGATCAAAACAATTACACTGTGAAAGAAGGTAAACACATAGGAACAGAGATATAGGTGGTGATATGGTCAGGTAGATTACAGGATAAATTGGACTGTATTAAATGGAGGGAAAAGTTTATAGAATATAAGGTATCCTCAAGGAAAATTATTACTTCACAACATACCAAGAAAATGAAAATTAAAGAACAGAAATATTAAAAATATGATGAAACTGACATGAAAGAACAACAACAAAAAAATATATATGAACTCAGCACAAGGAGACATACAGAACAAAGTAACCAGCAACACCATAACAAAAACAAACATAATGACAGCAATTAATCCATACCCATCAATAATCACAGTGAATGTAAATGGATTAAATATACCACATAAGAGACAAAGAGTGGCAGAATGGATAGGAAAACAAGATCTTTCAATATACTGTATGCAAGAGACACAACTTACACACAAAGACAAAAAAAAAACAAAACTAAAAGTCAAAGGATGGAAAAAATATACCAAGCTAAATGCAATAAAAAATGAACAAGAGTGGCAATATTAACCTTTGATAAAATAAACTTTAAGGGAAAAACCAGCATAATAGATAAAGATGGAAATTAATCTCATTTTTAAAGGGATTATTGAACAAGATGACATGACCGTAACAACTATCTATGCTCCCAATGAAAAAGCTCTAAAAAATATAAAGCAAAATCTAATAGATTTGAAGAAAGAAACAGATGAATCTACAATAATAGTGGACAATTTTAATACAACACTTTTGAAAATGGATAGAAAAATAAGAAGGAAATTCGAAAAAGACACAGAAGAACTAAACAACACAATCAGCCAACTGGAACTCATAGATGTGTACAGAGAGTTCAATGCAACAACAGCACAATACACATTCTTTTCCAGTGCACATGGAACACCCTCTAAAATTGACCATGTGTTATGCCACAAAACAAGCCTCCAAAAATTTACAAACGTCAAAATTCTACAAAGCATTTTCTCAGGCTATGAAATTAGAAATGCTATGAAATTAGAAATTAACAACAGCAAGACCAAAGAAATAAAGTCAAATACATGGAAACTGAATTACACCCTGCTGAAAAGCAACTGGGTAATACAGGAAATAAAGCATGAATTCATAAAGTTCCTAGAAAAATTAAGAATTAGAAGACAACATATCATAATCTTTTAGACACAGCAAAAACAGTGTTGGGAGGACAGTTTATTAAAATAAATACACACATCCAAAAAGAAGAAAGAACTAAAATCAACACATTAACACAACAACTAGAAACAGACTAGAAAAGTAAACCTAAGGTAATCAGAAGAAAGGAAATAATAAAGTTTAGAGCAGAAATAAACGAGATTGAAAACAGAAAAGCTATAGAAAGAATAAACAGGACAAGAAGCTGGTTCTTTGAAAGGATTAATAAATTTGACAAACCATTGGGAAACCTAACAAAAGAACAGAGGGAGAAGACACAAATAACATGCATAAGAAACCAAATGGGTGATGTCACAACAAAACCAATAGAAATAAAGATGATGATAACAGAATATTATGAAGTGTTGTATTCCAGTAAATTTGAAAACATAGAGGAGATGTATATATTTTTAGAAAAGAACAATCTACTTAAACTTCCACAGAATGAAGTAGAAAACTTGATCAGACCTATAACAAAGGAAGAAATTTACCAGTTCATCAAAAATCTCTCAACCAAAAAAAGTACAGGTCCAGATGACTTCAGTGATGAATTTTACCAAACATTTGGGAGGAGCTGTCACCAACTTTACTCAAATTCTTCCAGAATATAGAAGAGGATGGAAAACCCCCTAATACGTTTTATGAAGCCAGCATAACCCTCATACAGAAACCAAGGAAAGACATCATTAAGAAATAAAATTATAGAGCAATATCCCTCATGAACTCTGGTAGCGTAGTGGTTATGAATCGGGCTGCGAACCTTAAGGTCAGCGGTTCGAAACTACCAGCCGCTCTGCGGGAGAAAGATGAGGCTTTCTACTCCCGTAAAGATTTACACCCTCGGAAACCCTGTACAGGGTCGCTATGGGTCGGAACCAACTCGACGGCACTTAACAACAACAACAACATCCCTCATGAACATAGATGCAAAAGTTCTCAACAAAATCTAGCCAACAGAATTCAACAATACATCAAAAAAACGAATACATCATGACCAAGTGGAATTCATACCAGGGATGCAAGGATGGTTCAACATTAGAAAAACAATCAATGTAATCCACCATATAAATAAGAGAAAGGAAAAGAACCACGTGATCATATCGATTGATGCAGAAAAAGCATTTGACAAAATCCAACATACATTTCTGATGGAAACACTCAATAAAAATAAAATTGAAGGGAAATATCTCAACATAATGAAAAGCATATATACAAAATCAATAGCCAACATCACTCTTGATGGAGTGAAACGGAAAGCCTTCCCCTTGTGAACAGGTACCAGAGTAGAACACCCTTTATCACCACTCTTATTCAATATTGTTTTGGAAGTCTTAGCCAGATCTATAAGGCAAGATAAGGAAATTAAAGGCATCCAAATTGGCAAACAGGAAGTAAAACTTTCTCTATTTGCAGACGATAGGATCCTACATATAGAAATCCCAAAGACTCAGCAAGAAAACTACTGGAAGTCATTGGATGATTCAGCAATGTGTCAGGGTACAAGATCAACATATGAAAATCAGTTGGATTCCTCTATATTAATAATTACAACACTGAAAAGGAAATTAGTAAAGCAATACCATTTATAATAGCCACCCAAAGGATGAAATATCTAGGAATAAGTGTAACCAGAGAAACAAAGGACCAATACAAAGAAAGGTACAAAAAACTACTTCAAGAAACCAAAAGAGACTTACAAAAATGGAAGAATGTACCATGCTTCTTGATAGGAGGACTTAACATTGTGAAAATGCCAATACTGCCCAAAGCAATTTACACATATAATGCAATCCCAATACAGATTCCAACAACAGTCTTCAAAGAGATGGAAAAAACAATTACAAACTTTATATGGAAAGAAAAGAGACCAAGGATAAGCACAACACTACTTAAGAAGAAGAATGAGGTTAGAAACCTCTCACTCCCTGACTTCAAAATTTACTACATGGCTACAGTAATCAAAACAGCCTGATACTGGCACAAATAAAGATATATAGCTCAATGGAACAGAATTGAAAATCCAGAAATTAACCCATAAACATACAGTCAACTGATTTTTAACAATGGCCAAAGTACATTGAGTGGGGAAGACATAGTCTCTTCTACAGATGGTGCTGGCAGAATTGGAAATCAATATGCAAAAGACGGAAATAAGACCTTTACATCAAGCTATATACAAAAACCAGCTCAGCATGGATTAAAGACCTAAATGTGCATCCCAGAATTATAAAGGTTATCAATGAAAAAATAGGGATAAATTTCAGGGCTTGGATCCAAGGCACACTATGAAACATTGCAAAATTTACACAAACAAAAGAAGATAAAATAGATCATTGGAACATTCTAAAAATTAGAAACTTATATGCATCAAAATATTTCACCAAAAGAGTAAAAAGGGAGCCCACAGAATGGGAAAAAAAAATCTTTTGCAATACATATCAGCTAAAGGACTAATTTCTCTACAAGAAAAAGACAAGTAACATAATTTAAACATGGGCACAGGACATGAACAGACACTTCACCACAGAAGGCATACAGGTTGCCACCAAACATATGAAGAAATGTTCACAATCATTAGTCTTTGTTGTTGTTGTCAGGTGCCATCGAGTCGGAACCGACTCATAGTGACCCCATACACAGCAGAATGAAACAATGTCCGATCCTGGGCCAACCTCATTACTGCTGCCGCACTTGACAACATCAACGATGCCACCTGGCTGACCCATCTCATTGGGGGTCTTCCTCTTTTTCTCTGACCCTCCATCTTACCCAGCATGACATCTTTCTCCAGCGACTGTTCCCTCC
>NW_006408719.1:4075594-4107282 GCF_000296735.1 Chrysochloris asiatica | reverse complement strand
TTGAATAAGTATGGTGAAAGAACACAACCTTGTCGCACACCTTTCCCAATTATAAACATTCAGTGTTCCCATGTTCTGTTCGAACAACTGCTTCTTGGTCCAGGTACAGATTCCTCAGAAGTACAATTAAGTGTTCTGGAATACTCATACTTTTCAATGTTAGAGAGTTGCAAATCTAAATAAAAATGAGATATCATCTCACTCCAGCAATAACAACAGACTTATAAAATGCAGAGGGTAATCAATGCTGACGAGGATGTGTAGAGATTGGGACCCTCCTATTTTGCTGGTGGGAATGCAAAATGGTCCAACCACTCTAAAATAAAGTATGGCATTTCATCAGAAAGTAGGAAATAGAAATACCATACAATCCAACAATTCATCTACTTTCTATAGATCCACAAAAAGCACGAACCATAACACGAGTAGATATATGCACACCAATGTTCTTAGCATCACTATTCACAGCAGCAAAAAAATGGAGACAGTCTAAGTGTCCATCAATGGAAGAATGGATAAAATAATATTTGGTATATATAGATATAGATATAGATAGATAGATAGATAGATAGATAGATAGATAGATAGATAGATCTCTGGTAGCATAGTGTACGAATCGGGCTGCGACAAGCCAGGTCAGCAGTTCGAAACTACCAGCTGCTCTGCGGGAGAAAGATGAGGCGATCTGCTCCCGTAAAGATTTACAGCCTCGGAAACCCTGCCTCGGAAACCCTGTTCAGGGTCGCTATGGGTTGAAACCGACTCGACGGCACTTAACAACAATAATATATATTAAAATGTTTTGCTACCTTAAAGAATAACAAGGATGCTGCAAGCAGCCACATAACATGAATGTACATTGAAGACATTATGCTGAATGAAATTAGTCAGTCACAAAAGGACAAATATTGCATAAGGCCATTATTGTAAAAGCTTAAGAAAAGACACCCATAATAAGAGAGGGGGAATCTTTATTGGTTGCTGGTGGGGTTGGGGTGGAGGGGTTTGAGGAAATTGGAGGGTGGAGATAATAAACCAGAGGGTAGGGGGCAGATACATCACAGTTCGAGTGTTTGCGAGGGCAATACACAAGGAGTGGGAGAGGGTGGAAGAACAAGATAGAGAGGGGAACACTGAGACAGGTTTGCATGGGCTAAATAGGACAGAGTTAAATAGTAATGCATGCTCAAACTTTGAACAACAGGCCTCAATGATACAAGGATAGAGGCATAGGTTGAAGAGGGGAAATAATGCTAAGATGATTGATTGTCTTATGAATGTTGGTTTCACTTCCCTACTATTATAAAATAGACACTTGAATGGTATAGAAAGAATGTCAGGAAAGATGATTACAGAGCTTGTAAGCCCATATTCAACATATAACTGATTGGAATACTTAAAAAGGATTCTAGAACTTGCCTAGGGAAATAAACCTCTTGTGGAGCCTTTGCAGTGTATAGGACCTTAGTTGGAATCCTGAGCCCTATCCAGAACCTTCTGAGGTGGGACATTCCCACTAGAAAGGACAAACAGACCAGCTTGGAACAGGTTGAGTGACAGAAGATACATCTTCAAAGAAGGATCAGCAGGAAAAACCCAAAACGAAAATGGCAGCATGACTAGCTACTACAAGAATAAGCAAGTTGTTCTCCAGGAAGTTATCAAGGCTAGCAATCAAGTACCCTCAGGACAAACCACCCTCTAAGACTGAAACTCAAAGAGAACACATGAGCAAGCATGTAAGCTTGCTGGTCTACTGGTTAGTTGATGAGGAGGAAAGGCAGCAATGAAGAAATGGGCTGAGTTCAATCATGTTCCATAGACTCCCATTGACCTGGAGATGAGAGAGAGAAGAGGAAGTGCTGGTTGGTCCAAAGTGTTGTGAGACCTGGGGACACCTGGGCCCATAGACAAGGACATAGACACAGAAGGTGAGAGCTGAGAGTGAAGCATCCAGCTGATATGAAGTGAGGGGTGATGCACAAGAACACCCAAATTTGCAGGTAGTACCCATTTGACCTATCCTCTGTGGCTTGAAAATCAGAATTTGACTAGAGGAATATAAAAACACAAAACAAAACAATTTTGATAAAGGAAACATGGGTAAATTGCTACAATTTGATTAACTTGACCTAATCATGTTGTTAATAACTCTAAATACCAACAGAGAGGGAAGGTGTCTTTACATCAAGTATCAATGCTATTTCCTCTCTACACAGGGGAGGTAGGGATGGACAACTTAGACATTGGCTACCTGAAATTAAAGGGTGATAAAGACAAAAAATGACTGGTTAAGATATTTTGAGAGGGAGTTTAGTTTAAGAGTGCTCCATGGAAGATAGAGTCTCTACTGAATAGTGTTCATATTGTCTAGATGAGTCTGGTTAAACGAGATGGGGATAAGATTCTTATGATTCAATAGTGAGTAATTGTTATGATGACTAATTGCGACTGTCACAATTGTAAAGGTAGAAGTTTTGTAGTAAAAATGGGGGAGTAGTTAATCTTGCAGTCCAGAAACAGGAGCCTAGGACCATCAAGGGAGAAGAGCACAAGTGGAATGAGAGAACTTACCCAGAGAAGCAGTGACACCAGTGATGGAGGCAGAGATGGGGACATGGATAGAGAGTGCAGCTGAGGACTCTAGATTCATGGCAAGAGAGGGTCTAAGAGCTGGTGGCTAGGAAGAAGACCGGCAGAATGTGCCCTTTGGTAGTGTAAATTATAATATATGCCTGATCGTGTTTTTTTATATATATATATAAAGAGCTAAAATGAATAGAGAAAAATACTGTTATCTGATGGTACATGGAAGGGATTTTAATCATAGTAATGAAACAAGGTGTATGATTTGTTTAATATAAAATTGATGATTTACCCTGTAAATTGTCACTCAATTTACAATAAAAACTTAAAAAAAAATATGATTAGACAAGTGAACAAAGGTGTATATTAAATAATATACCAGAGTGTGTGCTGAAGGGTGTTAATCATATGTTCAATGGTATTCAATGCTAATTAAAATATATAGAACAAAACTCATAATAAACCCAATTAAATTGGCATAAAGAATGGCACAATGAGTCATTACAGCTATCATTTCCATGTTCATCTTATCATGTACAACAGAGAAGCCTTTCAATAGATATGCATATACAAGGAATTAAAGGAAAGAATTCTGGGAAGATAATGGTTTAAGAAGGTCTAGGTGTTTTCTTTTTGCTATAAGTTTCTTAATATTATAGTCTAACATTCCATTCATAACATGGACTTCCATAAATATGATTTCTTTCTATCTGTCTTTTTTACTTGTGTGAGAAATTATTTCCATTTTATGTGTGCATGTGTGTGTGTGTGTGCCTTGTGCTCAGTTATTGAAACCAAGATTACATTATGCTTTTGCAAGGACAAGCAGACCAGCTTGGAACAGGTTGAGTGACAGAAGATACATCTTCAAAAAAAGATCAGCAGGAAAATGCCAAAACGAAAATAGCAGTATGACTAGCTACTATAAGAATAAGCAAGTTGTTCTCCGGGAAGCCATCAAGGCAAACAATCAAGTACCCTCAAGACAAACTACCTTCTAAGACTGAAACACAAAGGGAACACATGAGCAGGTATGCAAGCTTGCTGACAACCACATTGGTCTACTGGTGAGTTGAAGAGGAGGAAAGTCAGCAATGAAGAAATGGGCTGAATTTAACCATGTTCCATAGACTCCCGTTGACCTGGAGATGAGAGAGAGAAGAGGAAGTGCTGGTTGGTCCAAAGTGTGGTGAGACCTGGGGACACCTGAGCCTATGGACAAGGACATAGCCACAGGGGGCTAGAACTGAGAGTGAAGCATCCAGCTGATATAAAGTGAGGAAAAAGATCAAAGACCACAATTTTCCATATGTGTTATACCTCAATGTAAAGAGGACAAAAAAACCTCACCACTGGACCAATAAACAGCATCCATATAAATGGAAAAACGATTAAAGATGTCAAAGACTTCATTTTGCTAAATCATCCTTCAACACTCAGGGAATCAGCAGTTAAGAAATCAAATGACATATTGCATTAGACAAATCTAATGCACAACACCACTTTAAAATATTGAAGAGCAAAGATATCCTCTGGAGGACTAAGGTATGTGGGACTCAAGGCATTGTATTTTCAATAGCCTCATATACATGTGAATGTTGGACAGTGAATAAAGAAGACCGTAGACAATTAATGTATTTGTGATATAGTGTTGGAGGAGTATATGAAAAGTACCATGGATTGCCAAAAGAACAAACAAATCTATGTTGCAAGAAATATAGCCAGAAAGCTCCTTAGGAGTCAGGATTCCCAGACTTTGTCTATCATACTTTGGACATATTATTAGTAGTAACCAGTCCCTGGAGAAGGATATCATGTTTGGTAAAAAGGAAGGTAGGATAAAAAGAAGAAGACCCCCAGTGAGATGGACTGGCACTGTGGCAGCACCAAGGAGCACAAGCATAGCAACAATTATGAGGTTAGTGTAGATCCAGACAGTGTTTCCTTCTGTTGTGCATAGGGTCACTATGAGTTGTAACAGATACAATAGCATCTAACAACAACCATAGCTTTCCAAGTTAATCCACAGTTCATCTAAGTATGGTAAGGGTCCCACCTTCCATTCCAAGATAAGTGGGTCATCACAGAGGAGGTCGGGGAGCAGCAAACAAACACAAAGCCCACTTTTAGTTCTCCAAACACTTCATTCATTGTGAATTTGGGTACCACTAAATGCCTTAATACATTATCAGTCACAGCCCTGAAATGATTGCAACCTTGGTCAGAACTTTTCAAAATGAAGTTATCAAATAGAAAAATCAAAGTCTGAAGTTAGTCCTTACCTAGTTTTGTTTGTTTGTTGGTTTTCTTTTGTTGAAAGTGGTATTATGAAAATCACTGAATACTTGGGATGATTGAGAAAAACAATAACTTGCAAAAGCATAACGGAATCTTGGTTTCAATTAATGAGCACAAGGCACATGCACATGCACACATAAAATGGAAATAATTTCTCACACAAGTGAAAAAGACAGATAGAAAGAAATCATATTTATGGAAGCCCATGTTATGAATGGAATGTTAGACTATAATGCTAAAGAAATTATAACAAAAAGAAAACACAATGAACTAAAGTAAATCAAAGTAGCAATGTAAGTACAAATGAGAAGTTAAATAAAGAAAAAGAAAGTTGATTCCCATTTATGATGACATCATTTGTTTCAAAGTAGAACAAGTCTTATCGGTGGCTATGACCTTTGGAAGCAGATTGCCAGACCTCTCTTCTGTGGCAATTCTGGGCTGATTTAAATTACCATTCTTTAGGTTTGTATCCAAGGACATAACAATTTACACCACATAGGGACTTCAAACAAATAGATGTTGTTGTTAAGTGCTGTTGAGTTAATCCCAACTCATGATGACCATATATCGGATTTTTGAAAGATGGCAAGTGTGTTTGGACCAGTTAACAGTTCACTGTTTATCCTGTGTTACCACACTTGGACTCTAAACAGATAGACAATATAAAAAGATACTGAATAGAAGTATTGGAAATGAAAAAGATAACTAAAATGAAAAACCCATTGGATGATTTAGACAACAGATTTGAGCAGACAAAATAATTTGCAAACTATGTTGTTGTTGTTGTTAGGTGCCATTGAGTCAGCACTGACTCACAGCAACCTTATGCACAGCAGAACGAAACAATGTCTGATCCTGGGCCAACCTCACTACTGTTGCCACACGAGTCCATCAATGCTGCTACCTGGCCAATCCATCTCATTGGGGGTCTTCCTATTTTTCCCTGACCCTCCATCTTACCAAACATGATATCCTTCTCTAGTGACTGTTCCCTCCTAACAGTATGTCTAAAGTGTGAGAGACAAAGTTTGGCCATCTTGGCCTCTAAGGAACACTCGGGCTGCACGTCTTCCAAAACAGATCTATTGGTTCTTTTGGCAGCCCGTGGCACTTTTAGTATTCTCCTCCAACACCATAATTCAAAGGCATCAATTCTTCTACAAGCTTCCTTATTCACTGTCCAGCTTTCACATGAATATGAGGTTATTGAAATATACCATGGGTTGGGTCAGGAGCACCTTAGTCCTCAAGCTGACATCTTTGCTCTTCAACACTTTAAAAAGTTCCTGTGCAGCAGATTTGCCTGATGCAATAAGTTGTCTGATCTCTTGACTGATGCTTCCATGAGTGTTGATATCTAATCCAAGAAGAATGAGTCCTTGACAACTTCAATCTTTTCTCCATTAATAAGAATGTTGTTTATTATAAGAAATATAAGTTATGGAGGCTACTTGGAAACCCTATACAGAGCTGCTATGTATTCAAACTGACTTGATGACAGTTAACAACAACAACAAAGTGTAATGAGGGAGAAGACTCAAAACTAATTTAAAGGAATTATGTGATGCCATAAAGAGAAGTAATATGCATTATGGGAATTTCAGAGGGAAATAAAAGAAAAAAAGTAGTGTGTGAAGTGGGGGCCACAGAAAGAATATTTGAAGAAATAATGACAAAAAATTATAAGTATGATGAAAGGTATAAAACTACAAATATGATATACTCAACAGGCTGTAGGTAGGACAAACATGATTAGCTCCACACCAAGACACATAATAGTCAACCTCTCTACAATGAAAGACGAGAATCCTGAAAGTAGCATCAGGAAATTGAGTGGTTATACAAATATATCCAGCACAATTAATTTCAATTTCTCCTCAGACATCTTGGATCCCCAAAGACAGTGGAAAGGCATAAGCAAAATACTTATGGAAAAAAAAAAAAAAAAAAAAAAAACCACACATAAACCAAAATGTTGTTGTTGTTAAGTGCCATCAAGCCGATTCTGACCCATAGTGACCCTGTATAGGGTTTTCAAGGAGAAGCTGGTGAGCTTGAACCGCCGACCTTGCAGTTCAAATGGCTTTGTAGTCTGGTGCATTAGCACATAGCGCCACACCAGGACTCCAGAATTATTCTACAAGAGTTAGGAATCAAGTCATTTCCACTATGCTGAAGTTACAAGCCACTACATAATATAGATGAACCTTGAAGACATTGTGCTCAGTCAGATTAGTAAGTTAACAAAAGGACAAATATTGCATAAGAGCATTACTATAAAAGCTTAAGAAAAGATACATATACTAAAAGGAAAAAAAAAAAAATTATTTGTTGGTTCCCAGGGTGGGGAGGGGAAGGAGGAAACAGTAGAGCACAGGGTAAGAGATAGACACATCATAGTTTGGGTGTTGGGGAGGGTAATACACATGAAGGGGGAATGGAATTGAAGAAAAATGTAGATACAGGAACACTGAGGCAGATTTGCATGGAGTAAATAATGATGTATTCTCAACTCTGAAACAACAGGCTCTGTGATACAAGGATTAAGGCATAGTCTGAATGGGTGAACAAGGGAAAAAATTGTTAACATGCTTGACTGCTTTATAAATATTGGTTTCCCTTTCCTACTATTTAAAATAGAAACTTAAGTAAGATAGAAAGGAATATTGGAAAACATGATTACAGAAAGCTTGTAAACCTATCTTCCGCCTATAATGGATTGGAATACCTCAAAGGGGTTCTACAGCTTGAGTTGGACAGAAAGGAATATCAGGAAATGTGATTACAGAAAGTTTGTAAGCCTATTTTCAGCCTATAATGAATTTGATACCTGAAAGGCTTTCTAAAACTTGCCAGGTGGAATAGGATAAATGCAAAATCTTTATAATGGATTGTACCTTAGGTGGAACACTGAGACTTATTCAGAACAGTCTGAGGGTGGACAGTCTCACTTGAAAGGACAAGCAGACCAGCCTGGAAGAGCTAACGCAGAAGAAGATAATTCATGAAAGAAAGAGCAGAAGGAAAATATCCAAAAATGAAAAACAACAGACTGCCTTCAATATGCTGCCTGCAAGAGACACACCTTACACACAAAGACAAAAACAGGCTAAAAGATAAAGGATGGAAAAAATACACTAAGAAAATTGCAATAAAAAATGAGCCGAAGTGGCAATGCTAATCTCTGATAAAATAAACTTTAAGGCAAAAAGAAGCCTAAGAGATAAGAAGGAAAATCTCATTATTAAAGGGTCAAATGAGCAAGATGACATAACCATAATAAATATCTATGCTCCAAATGAAAGAACGATAAGATATATAAAGTAAAACCTACTATAATCGAAGAAAGAAAGAAATAGACACATCTAAAATTATAGTGGGATATTTTAATACGCCACTTTCAAAAAGGGATAGAACAGCCAGAAAGAAACTCTAGAAAGATTCAGAGAAACTAAACAGCACAATCAACCAACTTGATCTCATAGATGTATAGAGAGCATTCAACCCAACAACAGCTCAATCCACATTCTTTCCCAGTGCACATGGAACATTCTCCAACATTGACCATGTGTTAGGTCACAAAGCAAGCCTCCATAAATTTAAAAGCATCAAAATACTACAAAATATCTTTTCAGACTACAATGCTATAAAATTAGAAATGAATTATAAAACCAAGAAAATAAAGTCTAATATATGGAAACTGAATAACACCCTGCTGAAAAGTGACTGGGTAGTAGAAGAAATTAAATGTGAATCACAAGTTTGCAAGAAACAAATGAGAATGAAACACAACATACCAAAATATTTAGGACACGGCAAAGGTGGTGCAGAGAGACCAATTTATTGCAATAAATGCACACATCCAAAAAGAAGAAAGAACCAAAATTAACACATTAACACAACATCTCCAACAATTAGAAAGAGACCAACAGAGGAAACCTTTGGCCATCAAAAGAAAAGACATAATAAATGAGATAAAGAACAGAAAAACTATTGAAAGAATTAATAGGACAAGAAGCTGGCTTTTTGAAAGGACTGATAAAATTGACAAACCATTAGCAAACTAACAAAATAAAATAGGAAAAAGACACAAATAAAACATATTAGAAACCATATGGGTGAAGTCACAGCAGAACTAAAGGAAATAAAAAGGATAATAATAGAATACTATGAAGAGTTGTACTCCAACAAATTTGAAAAGTTAGAAGAGATAGGTACATTTTTAGAAAAATGTGACCTACCTAAACTTACACAGAGTGAAGCAGAAAACCTGAACAGAACCACAACAAAAGAAGAAATTGATCAGGTCACCAAAATACTCCCAACCAAAAGAACTCCAGGTCCAGATGGATTCACTAGTGAGTTATACCAAACATTCAGGGCGGAGCTGTCACCAATTCCACTCAAATTATTTCAGAATATAGAAGAGGATAGAAAACATCCTAATACATTTTTTGAAGCAAGCATAACCCTCATACGAAAAACCAGGGAAGGACATGACTAAGAAAGAAAATTACAGATCAATATCCCTCAAGAATATAGATGAAAAAAATCTCAACAAAATCCTAGCCAACAGAATCCATCATCACATTTAAAAAAATAATACAACATGACCAAGTGGGATTCATACCAGGGATGCAAGGATGGTTCAACATTAGTAAAACAATCCATGTAATTCACCATATAAATAAGAAAAAGGAAAAGAAGTACATGATCATATTGAACGATACAGAAAAGTCATTTGGCAAAATCCTGAAAAAAACCCAAACCAAACCAAACAAACAAACAAACAAAAAAACAAAAAAAACAAAATAGGAATTGAAGGGAAATTCCTGAACATAATTAAGCCTATATATACAACATGAACAGCCTACATTACTCTGAATGGAAAAAACTGAAAGCCTTATCTTTGTGAAAATGAGCCAGAGCTATAAAGCAAGATAGAGAAATTAAAGGTATCCAAATTGGCAAAGAGGAAGTAAAACTCTTTAGTTGAAGAAAATAGGATCCTATATAGAAAACCCCAAAGACTCATTCAAAATCTACTAGACCTCATTGGAAGATTCATCAAAGTGACAGGGTATAAGCTCAAAATACAAAAATCAGATGGATCCCTCTAAACTAATGATATTGCTGAAAATGAAATTAGGAAAGCAATGCCATTTATATTAGCTGCCCGAAGGATGAAATATCTAGGAATAAATTTAACCAGAAAAACAAAGGATTTATAAAACAAACAAACAAACATCAACAACTACAAACCACTACTTAAAGAAACCAAAAGAGACTTTAAAAAATGGAAGAATATACCATGCTCCTCTATAGTAAAACTTAACATGTGAAAATGTCAATACTGTCCAAAGCAATCTACAAATATAATGCAATCCCAATTCGGATTCCAACGATATTCATCCAAGAGATGGAAAAAAACAATTACAAATTTTATATGGAAAGGAAAGAGACCCAGGATAGGCAAACCACTGCTTAAGAAGAAGAACAAAGTTGGAAGCATCTCACTCCCTGATTTCAAAATTTCCTGCACGGCTACAGTGATCAAAACAGCTTGGTACTGGTACAATAAAAGGAACATAGATCAATGGAACAGAATAGAGAATCCAGAAATTAACCCATCCACAAACAGCCAAATGATTTTCAAAAAAATGTCCTAAGTATATTGCATGGGGATGAGACAGTTTCTTGAACAGATGTTGCTGGCTGAACTGAAAAGTGATATGCAAAAGATTGAAACAAGACCTTTACGCAACGCCATATACAAAATACAACTAAGCATGCATTAAAAACTTAAATGTCAATCCCAGAATTATAAAAACCATCAATGAAAAAATAATGAAAAATTTGAGGTTTGTAATACGAACACACACAGACTACCAAAAAATTCTGAAAATTATATAAACAAAAGTACACAAAATAAATGATTGGGACATACTAAAAACTAAAAAAATATGTGCATCAAAATACTTCAACAAAAGAATAAAAAGGAAGCCCACAGAATGGGAAAAAAAATCTTTTGCACCAATGCATCAGACAAGGGACTAATTTCTAAAATATATAGGAAACTACAGTCAAGAAATCAATTCTGCTGCACAAGATCTTTTTAAAATGTTGAAGAGCAAAGATGTCAGCTTGAGGACTAAGGTGCACCTGACCCAAACCGTGGTATTTTCAATAACTTCATATGCATTCGAAAATTGGATAGTGGATAAGGAAGACCGTAGAAGAATTGATGCTTTTGAGTGTTGGAGGAGAATATTGAAAGTACCATGGGCTGCCAAAAGAACCAATAGATCCATTTTAGAAGAAGTGCAGCCAGAGTGCTCCTTGGAGGCCAAGATGGCCAAACTCCATTGCTCATGCTTTGAACATATTGTCAGGAAGGACCAGTCTCTGGAGAAAGCTATCATGTTTGATAAGGTGGAGGATCAGAGAAAAAGAGGAAGACCCCCAATGTGATGGATTGGCCAAGTGGCAGCATGGATGGACTCAAGCATGGCAACAGTAGTGAGGTTAGCCCAAGATTGGGCAGTGTTTCGTTCTGCTCTGCATAAGGGTCTATACCGGCTCGATGGCACTTCACAACAACAACAACACCTCTACAAGGAAAGACAAATAATCCAATTTTAAAAAAACAACAACACAGGACATGAACAGACACTTCAGCAAGGAACAGATTCAGGCAACCAACAAACATGAAGAAATGTTCATGATCACTAGTCGTTAGAGAGATGCAAATCAGAACAACAATGAGATATCATCTCACACAAGCAATAACAGCAAAGATTAAAAAAAAAAAAAAGTAGAAAACAATAAATGCTGGTGAGGATGTGGAGAGACAGGGACCCTTCTTCTACTTTGGTGGTGGATTGCAAAATGGTCCAAACACTCTGGAAAACAGTATGGCACTTCCTCAGAAAGTTGGAAATGGAAATACCTTATGATCCAGAAATTCCTCTATTTGTTATTTATCCACAAGAAATATGAGCCATAACATGAGTACATATATGCACACTAATGTTCATAGCAGCACTATTTACAATAGTAAAAATATGGAGACAGCCTAAGTGCCCATCAATGGAAGAATGGATAAACAAACTTTGTCACATACACACAATGGAATAGTATGCTACCTTGAAGAATACCAAGGAAGCTGCAAGCCACCGCATAACATGGATGAACCTTGAGGACATTATGATGAGTGAAATTAGTCAGTCACAAAATGAGAAATATTGCATAGGATCATTATTATAAAAGCTTAAGAAAAAGTACCCACACTAAAAGGAAAATAAAAGAGTTGGTTTCTGGGATTAAGGGAAGAGTGACAAGGGTAGGGGAAGTTGGAGCACAAGGTAGGGAATACACACAAGAGAATTTGGTTGTTGAGGGGGAATACACAAGAAGGGTGAGTGGAATGGATGAACAAGGCAGATGGGAGAACATGCAGGCACGTATGCATGGACTAAACGGGACAGAGGTCAATACTGATGTATGCTTAAACTTGGACCAACAGGGTTCTGGGACACAGGGACTCAGGCATCGTTTAAATGGGTAAAAGACGGTAAATGGTGTTAAGATGCTTGGCTGTCTTTTGAATCTTGGTTTCCCTTGCCTACTATTGTAAAATAGACACTTGATGGGAAGATAAAAGTTTAGCCAGAAACATCACCATAGAAAGCTTATAAGTCCATCCTCAGCCTATAATTGATTGTTGTGGTTGTTACATGCTGTTGAGTCAATTCCAAACCATAGCAACCATGTATACGATTTCTAAGTAGTAGCTGGTAAGCTTGAAGCACTGACCTTGCAGTTCAAAAGACTTTGAGTTTGACACATTACCCCACAGAATAACTGATTGGAACACCTAAAATGGGACTAGAACTTGCCCAGTGAAGGAGGCTTGCTGTGGAACATTTGCATTGCATAAGACCATAGGTAGAATCCTGACCCTTATCCAGAAACTTAGGATGTGGGAAATTTTGACATGAAAGGATACGCAGACCAGCTTGGAGCGTCTAGAAGAAAAGAAGATACTTCTTGAAAGAAAGACCAGCGGGAAAATAAATAAATAAATAAATAAATAAATAAATAAATAAATAAATAAATAAATAAATAAATAAATAATGGCCATCTGATTGACTACTAAAAGAACATGCAAGTTATTCACTGGGGAGCCATCAGTGCAAGTGGTCACCTCAGGACAAACCACCTTCCAAGACTGAGACTCAAGGGGAATACACAAGCAGGAATTCAGAAGAATGATATGGAGACAAATTCAAATATTTCACAGAGGGGTGGAGGAAAATAAGAAAGAAGTCAGAAAAGAGCTACAAGAGCAATCAAACAAGATAGATATAGCACTGGACCCCCATACTTGCAGATGGTACTCACTTGGCCTGGCTTTAATGGCTGGATGATCAGAACTCGACTAGAGAAAGAAAGAAGAGGAAACAAAGTGTAATCCTCTAAAATTTGATGAACTTGACTGATTCTTATGGAATTAGTAACTCAAAAGAGGAAACAAATATTTACAGTGAGGATCAATCCTACCTCCTTGGTACACAGGGTTTACAGGGGTGGGCAACTTAGACATTGGTTACCCAAAATGGGGGTTGGGGGTCTAGAAAGGCAAGAAGTGACTGCCTTACAAGCTTTCAAGAAGAAGCCTAGTTCCATAGGTTTTAGGGGAAGGTAGAATCTCCACTGAGTGGTTTTCCAGCCTTTCTGGACAGGGCTAGGGAAAGGAGATGGGGATAAGACTCCTGTGGTTCAATAGTGAATAATTACTATCTGGGCTGACTGTGAGTATTGCAAATGTAAAGGCAGACATTTTGTAACAAAAGCAGTGAAGTGATTGATCCTGCAGTCTAGGAGAGGAGGATCTTGGGACCATCAAAAGAGAAGAACGGAGTGTGGGATCCTAACCAGAGAAGCAGTGACAGCAGAGAGGGTGGCAGAGACTAAGATGTGGAGAGATGAAGCTGCGAGAGACTCTGGTCTCAGGGAGGGAGAGGAGATGTGTGCTGATAGCCGGGGAACAGCTATGTGGGGTGTACCCTTTGGTTGTTTGAATTGTTATATATTCCTGAGTGTATCAGTGTGAATCCCCCTTCTCTCCCCCCACCAAAAAAAAAAAAAACAAAAACAAAAACAAATAACAACAAAAAATCAACAGAGGGAATGCAAGCAAGAGCTGTTGAATGATGATGCATGGAAGAGATTGTAAACATTGCAACGAAATGAAATACTGAATGAAAAGCTGATATTCTCCCATGTAAACAATCACTCAATTCACAATAAAAACGAATATATATATATATATATATAACATTGGAAACCATTCAAAACCTGCAAAAAGAGGTCACTTTTCACAATGTTAATGAAAATTTTTCCAGTAGCTCTTCAACAATCTCCTCTGAGGACTTGTGTGATTTTTCCTGTTTGCATTGCATAAGACCATAGGTGGAATCATGATCCTGGCCCAGAATCTTCTGAGGTGGAAAATTTCCACTTGAAAAAACAAGCAGATAAACCTGGAGCATCTAGAGGATCAGAAGATACTTCTTGAAGCAAGAAAAACAAACAAACAATAACGGTATTCTGATTGACTACTACAAGAATAAGCAAGTTGTTCACCCAGGAGCCATCAAGGCAAATGATCAAGTCTCCTCAGGGCACATCCCCTGCCAAGACTGAAACTCAAAGGGAATACATGAGCAGGCATATAATCTTGCTGGTGACAACGTTGGTCTGCCGATAAGGGAAGTGGAGGAAAAACAGCAATGAAACTGTAAACTAAATTTAACCACATTCAATAGACTCCTGTCAACCTGGATTGCAATCTGGTTGGACAACAGTATAGCGAGACCCGGGGACTCATGAGCCCATGGACAGGGACATAGTCAAAGAGGACTAGAGTGGAGAATGGAGAATCGAGCTGATTTGACATGAGTGGAGATGCACAAGAATGCCCATACTTGCAGATAGTACCCATTTGAATTAGCTTCAATGGTTGGATGATCAAAACTTAACCAGAGGAACAAAGAGGGAAAAAAAATGTAATCCACTATAATTTGGTGAACTTGACATATATTTATGGATGTAGTAGCTTAAAAGTGGGAATAAATCTTTATAGCAAGGATCATTCCCACACCTTCTGTACACAGTGTTGGCAGGGATTGGCAACTTAGACACTGGCTACCCAAAATGGGGACAGGGGCTACAAAGCCGCAAAGTAACTCACTTTTAAGTTTTCAAGAGGGAGCATGATTTCAGAGGGTCGGTGTAATGTAGAATCTCCACTGAGTGGTTTCCAACCTCTGTAGATGGGACTGGTGAAAGGCGATGGGAGAACATTAGCTTTACATTCATCCTATCATATATTGTTACATTGCCATGATTACCATCCTCTCCATGCATCATCAACCAACCAACCATGCAAGACTGCCCCCTGGTCATCAGCACACAGCCCCTCTCCCTCTCTGGTTCTACGGTCCTCAGCTGCTCCATCTCTCCATGTCACCATCGTCACTGTTTCTCTGGGTAGGTTCCCACACTCTGCTCTTCTCTCTTGATGGCTCCAGGGACCTCCGCTTCTGGACTGCAAAATCAACCACTTCCCTCCATTTGCTACAAAACGTCTACCTTTACTTTTCCAACCCTCGCAGTCAGTCTTGATGATAATTATTCACTGTTATACCACATGAGTGCGATCCACATCTCCTTTCATTAGTCCTGCCCAGACAGATTGGATATTACTCAGTAGAGATTCTACCTTCCTCTGCATCCTCTGGATCTAGGTTCCCTCTTGAAAGCTTGTAAGCCAGTCACTTCTTGTCTTTGAAGTACCCCCCTCACATTTTGAGTAGCCAATATCCAAGTTGCCCATCCCTGTCTACCCTGTGAATCGAGGGGGTGGGAATGATCCTCACTGTAAATATTTGTTCCCTCTTTTGAGCTACTGCATCCATAGGTGTAGGTCTTGTTCATCAAATTGCATCAGATTACTCTTTTTTTTTCTTTCTTCTTCTAGTTCAGCTCTGAGCATAAAGCCACTGAAGTGAGGTCAAGTAGGTATTATCTGCAAGTTTGGGAGTATTTGTGCATATGCCCTCCCTTTTTATCAGCTGAAAGCTTCATTCTCCACTCTGGTCCTCTGTGGCTATGTCATTGACTCTGGATCCAGGAGTCCCCAGGTCTTGCCATACTTCTGGCCAACCAGGTCTCCACCTGGATTCACAAGAGTCTATTGAACATGGTAGCACTTAGCTTCATTGCTGTTTTTCCCTCACTTCCCCGTTATAGGTGACCAACAAGGTCACCAGTCAGAGAACATATCTGCTTGTGTATTTCCATTGAGAATTAGTCCTGGAAGTGTGCTTACCCTGAGGGGACCTGACTACTTGCCTTGATGTCTCCTGGGCAAGCAATTTGCTTGTTCTTTCAGTATTCAGTTGGACTGCTATTATTGTTTTGTATTTTTCCTGTTGGTCTTTCTTTCAAGAAGTATCTTCTGTTCTAGTCACTCCAGGCTGGTCTGCTAGTCCTTTAAAGTGGAAATTTCCCACCTCAGAAGATTCTGGATGGGGTTCAGGATTCCACCTTTAGTCTTACAAAATGCAGAGGCTCCATAGGAATCCTTCTTCACTGTGCAAGTTGTAGCCCCATTTTAGGTGTTCCAATCAGTTATAGGCAGAAGATGGACTTACAAGCATTCTATGGTGATATTTCTGGCTATTCCTTTCTTTCCCCCTCAAGTGTCTATTTTATAATGGTATGCTAGGGAAACCAAGATTCAAAAGACAGCCAAGCATCTTAACATTATTTCCCCTCTTTTGCCCATTCCAACCATACCTCAATTCCTATATGCCAGATCCCTGTTATTCCAAGGTTGTGCATACATCATTATTTATCTCTGTCCCACTTAGCCAATGCAAACCTGCCTAATTGTTCTCCCATCCGCCTTGTTTTTCCATTCCCCTCCCCCTTCTTGTGTATTATCCCTCACCCCAACACCCAAATTATGCTGTGTCTATTTCCTACACTGTGCACCTCCTTCCCGTCCTTCCCCTTACCCCACCCGCTCATCCTGGGAATCAGCAAGGAACCCCCCCCTTTTACTGTGGGTTCTTTTTCTTATTCTTTTACAATAGTGGTCCTATGCAGTATTTCTCCTTTTGTGACTGACTAATGTCACTCAACATAATGTCCTCAAAGTTCATCCATGTTAATGGTAGCTTACAGCTTCATTGTTGTTCTTCAAGGTACCATAATATTACATTGTGTGTGTGTACCAAAGTTTGTTCAACCATTCTTCAGTTAATGGGCACTTAGGCTGTCTCCATATTTTTCCTATTGTAAATAGTGCTGCTATGAACATTAGGGTGCATATATCTTCTCATGTTAGGTCTCATATTCCTTGGGGGCAAATACCAAATAGAGGAATTGCTGGATCATAGGTTATTTCTATTTCCAACCTTCTGAGGAAGTGCCATATTGTTTTCTGGAGTAGTTGGACCATTTGGCAATCCCACCAGCAATGCAGGAGCATCCCATTGCTTCCACATCCTCACCAGCATTTATTGTCCTCCACTTTTTTGATCTTTGCTGTTATTGCTGGTGTGAGATAATATCTCATATTTGTTTTGATTTGCTTCTATATCTATTGACTATTGATTGTGAACATTTCTTCATATATTTGTTGGCTACCCAGATCTCCTCCTTGGTGAAGTATTTGTTCATGTCCCGCTCCCATTTTTTAATTGGGTTATTTGTCTTTTACTTGTAGAGGTGTTGTAGTTTCCTATATATTTTAGAAATGAGTCCCTTGACTGATGTGTCATTGCAAAATATTTGTTCCCATTCTGTGGGTACCATTTTACTCTTCTGGTGAAGTTTTTTGATGCATGTAAGTTTTTAATTTTTAGTATATCTCAATCATTTATTTTGTCTACTTTTGTTTGTGTAGTTTTCAAAATGTTTGGTAGTCTGTGTATTACCTGAATTAGAGCCCTCACATTTGTCACTAGTTTTTCATTGATAGCTTTCATATTTCTGGAATTCACATATAGGTCTTTAATTCATACTGAGTTGGTTTTTGTATAAGATGTGAGGTAAAGGTCTTGTTTCAATCTTTTGTATATCACTTTTGAGTTCTGCCAGCACCATCTGTTGAAGAAACTATCTCCTCCCCATGAAATGTACTTAGACTCTTTTTTGAAAATCAGTTAGATGTATGAAGATTGGTTAATTTCTGGATTCTCGATTCTGTTCCATTGATCAATGTATCTTTCATTGTACCAAAACCAAGCTGCTTTGACCACTGATGGTAATACATTTTGAAATGGGGGAGTGAGAAGTTTCCAATCATATTCTTCTTTTTAACCAGTGCTTTGCTTATCCTGGGTCTCTTTCATTTCCATATAAAGTTTGTAATTGTTTTTTCCATCTCTTTGAAGAATGTCTTTAGAATCTGAATTGGTTTTGCATTGTACATGTAAATGACTTTGGACAGTGTTAACATTTTCACAATGTTAAGTCTTCCTATTAAAGAGCATGATACATTCTTCCATTTTTGTCAGTCTCTTGAAGTAGTGTTTTGTAGTTTTCTTTGCATAGGTCGTTTGTTTCTCTGGTTCCATTTATTTCTAGATATTTCATCCTGTGTGCAGCTTTTGTAAATGGTATTGCTTTCCAAATATCCGTTTCAGCACTGTCATTTTTGGCATAGAGGAATCCAACTGATTTTTGTATACTGATCTTATATCTGCCACTTTGATGAATCTTCCAATGAAGTCTAATAGCTTTTTTACTGAGTCTTTGGGGTTTTCTACATAATGAATCATGCCGTCTGCAAATAGAGTTTACTTCTTCTTTGCAAATTTGGTGGTGGTGGTTATGTGCAGTGGTGTCGTTTCCGACTCATCGCGACCCTGTACAGGGTTTCCGAGGCTGTAAATCTTTACAGTAGCAGAAAGCTTCATCTTTCTCCTGCGGAAAAGCTGGTAGTTTCGAACTGCTGACCTTAAGGTTCACAGCCCGATTCGTAACTACTACGCTACCAGAGGTCCATCTTTGTCAATTTAGGTGCCTTTAATTTCCCTGTCTTGCCGTATAGCTCTTGCTAAGACTTCCAGCACAATATTGAATAGGAGTGGTGGCAAAGGGTATCCTTGTCTGATTCCTGTTCGCAGAGGGAAGGCTTTCAGTTTCTTTCCATTGGGAGTATCATAGGCTGTTGGTTTTGTATATATGCTCTTGATTATGTTGAGGAATTTCCCTTCAATTCCTATTTTGTTGATTTTTTTTTTTGTCAAATGCCTTTTCTGCATCAATTGATATGATCATGTGATTCTTTTCTTTTGTCTTATTTATATGGTGGATAACGTTGTTCATTTTTCTAATTTTGAACCACCCTTGCTTACCTTATATGAATCCCACTTGTCATGATGTATTATCTTTCTGATGTGCTGCTGGATTCTGTTGGCTAGGATTTTGTTGAGAATTTTTGAATCTATGTTCATGAGGGATATTGGTCTATAATTTTCTTTTTTTAATGACATGCTTACCTGGTTTTGGTATGAGGGTTATGCTTGCTTCATAAAATGTATTAGGACGTTTTCCATCCTCCTCTATATTCTGGAATAATTTGAGTAGAATTGGTGACAGCTCTTCCCTGAATGTTTGGTAGAATTCACCAGTGAAGCCATCTGAGCTTGGACTTCTTTTGGATGAGAGTTTTTTGATGACCTGATCAATTTCTGCTTGTTATGGGTCTGTTCAGGTTTTCTACTTCACTTTGTATAAGTATAGGTAGGTCATGTTTATCTAAAAATGTATCCATCTCTTTTGAGTTTTCAAATTTGCTGGAGTACAACTTACCATAGTATTTTGTTATTATCCTTTTGGTATCCTTTAGTTCCATTGTGACATCAACCGTGTGATTCTTAATGCATGCTATTTGTGTCTTCTCCCTCTTTTCTTTTGTTAGGTTAGCCAGTGGTCTGTCAATTTTGTTAATCTTTTCTAAGAACAAGCTTTTTGTCCTGTTGATTCTTTCTATAGTTTTTTGTGTTTTTTTTTTCTGTTTTCTATCACATTTATTTCAGCTCTAATATTTATTATTTATTTTCATTTGGTGACTGTAGGTTCCCTCTGTTGGTCTGTTTCTAATTGCTGTAGAAACTGTGTTAATGTGCTCATTTCTGTTCTTTCTTCTTTTTGGGTTTGTGCAGTTATTATAATCAAATGTCCTTTCAGCACCACTTTCGTCATATCTCAAATATTTGGATATGTTGTGTTTTCATTCTCATTTGTTTCTAGGACCTTTTTGAGTTCATGTTTTATTCCTTCTACTACCCAGACGCTTTTCAGCAGGGTGTTATTCAGTTTCCATGTATTTGAATTTATTTCCATTGTCTTCCTCTTATGAATTTCTAATAAGATAGCATTATGGTCTGAGAAGATGGTTTGTAGAATTTTGATATTCGTAAATTTATGGAGGTTTGTATTGTGGCCTAGCACATGGTCTATTCTAGAGAATGTTCCATGTCCACTGCAAAATAATGTGTAATGTGCTGTTGTTGGGTTGAATGCTCTCTACACATCTATGAGGTCTAGTCAGCTTATTGTGTTGTTTAGTTCTTCTGTGTCTTTGTCAAGTTTCTTTCTTGTTGTTCTATCTATTTTTGAAAGTGGTGTATTAAAATCTCCCACAATTATTGTAGATTCATCTGTTTCTTTCTTCAAATCTATTAGAGTTTGCTTTATATATTTTGGACCTCTTTCACTGGGAGCATAGATATTTATTTTGGTTATGTCATCTTGTTCAATTGTCTCTTTAATCATGAGGTAATGTCCATCTTTATATATTATGCTGGGTTTTGCTCTAAAATTTATTTTATCAGAGATTAGTACTGCCACTCCTGTTAATTTTTTATTGCAATTTGCTTGGTATATATATTTTTTCCATCATTTGACTTTTAATATGTTTTTGTCTGTTTGTAAAATGTGTCTCTTGCAGACAGCATATTGAAGAGTCTTGTTTTCTTATCCATTCTACCACTCTCTGTCTCTTATCTTGTACATTTAATCCACTAACATTCAGTGTAATTTTCAATAGGTATCAATTAATTGCTGCCATTATGTTTGGGTTTTGGGGGTGGGGTGTTGTGGCTTTCTTTTTTCTGCATGTCTTCATGTACTGAGTTCATGGTTTTGTGTTCTTTCTTGTGAGTTTTTCATAGTTTTAATATTTCCATGTTCTTCTTGGATTTTCATATTCTTGGTATTTTGAGAAGTGTTAATTTTCTTTGAGGGTATCTTATATTCCATTAACTTTTCCCTTCCTTTAATGCAGTCAATTTTATCCTATAATCTACCTGACTGTCTCACCATCTGTATTTCTGTTCCTACGTGTTTATCTTCTTTCACATTTTAATTATTTTGATCATAGAATGACCTCTCTGTTTTTCTGTGTTTGTTCTTACAGTTTTGTTCTGTTCTCAACTCTTCCATCTGTTGATTTACTTCTGGGATGTGCTGCCACATATGTCAATCTTTGGTTGTTATCTATTCTTGTTGGTTCTCAGTCCTCAGAATTCCACTTAGGATGTTTTGTAGCACAGAGTTGGCTCTGGAAAAATCCTTTTGCTTCAGTTTATCCTGGAATGTTTTGATTACACCATTGTATTTGATTGATAACTTTCATGGATAAAGGATGCTTGGCTGGCAATTTTTTTTCTTTCAGGGTTTTATATGTCTCCCCATTGCCTTCTTGCCTACATGGTTTCTGCTGAGAGATCTGACTTACTTTTCTTTGTATGTAATGCTTCTCTTTTCCCTACGTTCTTTCAGGATTGTCTCCTTATCTTTGATTTTGAAGAGCTTGATTATGATATGTCTTGGTGATTATCTTTTCACTTTTTTGGATGTTAGAGAAATTTTCCTTCAGCAACTCTTCAACTGTGTCCTCTGTGGACTTGTGTGATTCTTCCTGTTCCAGAATGCCGATAATTCTTATGTTGTTTCTCTTCATGTTCTGCAACATGTATCTTAGACCTTTTTTGGATATTTTTTATCCCTTTTTCTGTTTGCTCTTCTAGCTTAGTGATATTGAGAAATCTGTCTTCCAGCTCACTTGTTCTGCCTTCCATCTCTTAAATTGCACACCTTTGCCCTTTCAGTGTATTGTCTAATCTGATGTTCTATTGCTGATCATTTGGACCTCTTTCTGTAGGCTTTGAGTTGTTTCCAATGCTGTATCTATCTTATATGATTGCTCCTGTAATGAATTCCTGACTTTTTCCTTATTTTTCTCAACTCCATTGTAAAGTGTTTTGAAACATTTTACAATAATTTTTCTGAATTCCTTCTCAGGCATTTCCAATTCCTGCCCTCCTTCCAGAATGGATTCCATGTCTTCCTCTAGGTCATTTGTCTCAGACATTTTTTCTTGTTTCTGGACATGTGCTGATACAGTCATCTCTTTTTGTTTTTTGGACATGTTTAGAGTTTAACTGTGGCCGTAATACTTAATTGAGTGTGTGTTTTGTTGTTGTTGTTCTCCCATCTGCCTTATTTTTCCTTTCTCAATGCCTCCACATAGAAGGGATCAGGAGGTGTGCTTCCTTTTTCCCTCTTCTTATTTCTTAACTCAGAGTACCTTTTAGCTGTGTTGTCTGCCTCCCTGGTGTATGGCAGTTGATACTGGTTCTTTTTTTGTTTTTGTTTTCTTTTTTAAAAGTTTTTATTGTGAATTATGTGTTCGTTTACATGGGTGAGCATTGTATTTACATTCATCCTATTGTACTTTGTTTCATTGCAATAATCACAATCCCCTGCATTCATCATCAAACACCCAAAGGGTACACCCCACACTCCTGCCCCCAGGCTGCTAGCACACAATCCATCTCCCTCCTGAGTACAGAGTTCCCAGCAGTTCCTTCTGTCCCTGTCATTGCCTCTGCCTCCATCCCTAGTTTGATTGCCTTTCCAGACATGGTCTTGCACTTTGCTTTTCTCCCTTGATGGTTCCAGGGATCTCAGCTCCTGGATTGCAAAATCAGCCACTCCCTTCTTTTGTTACCAACCATTTACATTTACTTTTCCAATACTCACTGTCAGACTTGATGGCAATCATTCCATATTGAACCACAGGATTCCTTTTCCCCTCACCTTTTATTAACCCCATCCAGACAGTTGGAAACAATTCAGTGGAGGTTCTACCTTTCCATGTATCTTCTGGAACTAGGTTCGCTATTGAAAGCTTGTAAGCTAGTCACTTCTTGCCTTTATAGTCCCCCCATTTTGGGTAGCCAATGTCTAAATGTTCCCCATTCCTGTCCACCCTATGTACCATCCACTTATAGTGGATTACTCCTTATCCCCCCCCCCCCCTTCTTTCTTCCTCTAGTCATGTTCTGATCAACCAGCCATTGATGCCACATCAAATTGGTACTATCTGCAAGTGTGGGTGTTTTTGTGCATCCCCCCTCACTTTATATCAGCTGGATGCTTCACACTCTGTTCTAGTCCTCTGGAGCCATGTCCCTGCCCCTGGGCCAGGAGTCCCCCGGTCTCATCATACTGCTGGTTAACCAGGTTTCAGTACAGGTGAATAGGAATCTATTGAATGTGGTCGGACTTAGTTCACAACTTCATTGCTGTTTTTCCCCCTCTTCCCCTTATCGGTGATCAACATGGTCAGCATCAGGACCATATGCCTGCTAGTGCATTCCATTTTAGTTTCAGTCTTAGAAGGGGGTTTACCTTGAGGGTACCTGATCGCTTGCCTTGTTGGTTCCTGGGGAACAACTTGCTTGTTCTCATAGTAGGCATTTGAACTGCTGTTGTTGTTTTTCTGCTGCTCTTTCTTTCAAGAAGTATCTTCTGTTCTTCTAGCTGCTCCAGACTGGTCTGCTTATGCTTTCATGTGGGAATGTCCCACCTCAGAAGATTCTGCAGGATGATTGTGATTCCACCTATGTTCTTGTGCAGTGCAAAGGCTCTGCAGGGAGCCTCCTTCACTGGGCAAGTTCTAGCCCCATTTTAGTTATTTCAAACAGTTATAGGCTAAAAACAGACTTACAAGCTTTCTCTGGTGATATTTCTGGCTACTCCTCTCTCTCCCCTTCAAGTGTCTATTTTACAATAGTAAGCAAGTGAAACCAAGATTCAACAAACAGCCAAGCATCTTAAAATCCTCTCCCCACTCTTACCCATTCAAACCATGCCTCCATCTTTGTATCCATAAGCCCTGTTGTTTCACCTTTGTGCTCATATTGTTATTTACCTCTGTCCTATTTAGCCCATGTAAACCTGCCTAGCTATTCTCCCATCTGCCTTATTTTTCCTTTCCCTTCTTATTCTAGTGTATTGCCTCCCCAGCACCAAACTATCCTGTTTCTATTCCATACCCTGTGTTCTACTATCCTCTGCCTATTCCCTACCCTGTGTTCCAGCTTCCCCTCCCTCCCCCTCACCCCGCCCCCTACACCTTGGTAAAGTTGGTATTGATTATTGCTTGGATTTGGGGGTTTTATAGGGTGTGATTGTAGCTTTACTATGTGACAGCAATTACTGTCTCTTATTGGGTAATATAAGGAGCTCTGGTAGCATAGTGGTTACAAATTGGGCTGCAAACCACAAGGTCAGCAGTTCGAAACTACCAGCTGCTCCACGGGAGAAAGGTGAGGCTTTCTGCTCCCATAAAGATTTACAGCCTCGGCAACCCTGTTCAGGGTCGCTATGGATCGGAACCGACTCTACGGCACTTAACAACAACAACAATTGGGTAATATAGGGAGAGAAAGAACCTCCCAAAGATAAATGGGGGAACAAAAAAACAACAACACAGTAATAACAAACAAACAAAAACACCAAAAAAAAAAAAAAAAAGAAAGAAAAAACTAGATAGGATACTGTAGTCTATAGTTGCAGAAAACTGAGCAGAGGGAGAGAAGGAAAAAAAAAAATCTGTAGCCTAATATGAGTATGGATTTAATATCCTCTATTTAGCTTCTTGCCTTCAAGCTCACCTGATAAATTTCAAGATACCACTTTTGGATGTTATACTGTACCTCAAGATTTAATCTTCTGCCTATTTTGTTTTTAAACTGTCTCCCTCTTTACACCCCCGTTCTAGCTTTTTCCCTATTAATAAACATTTCAGGGCTAATTGTGGCCATTTGGAGCTGCCTGCCCCTCTAAATGCTGAGAGTATCTATGCACATGCATGGCAAGAGAAACAACCAGTGGTGGGGGTGGTGGTGTCTACTAGCTCAGGCACCCCCTCTAGTCACCAGAATGGAGGTGCACAGACAGTGAGGGCCCAAAGAACAGATACCTCTCCCCCCAAAAAAAGCAAAACCTACAAATTGTATTGTTCACCTTTGCTCTGAGGTTCCTGTGGCACTATTCCGTGGCGGGTCTGCTGGCTCCCCCACTTGGTCTTGCTTTTTGGTCTCTCCCAAGTTGTCTGCTCCGGGCTGCTGAGCCCGGCAGATTCTAAAGCAGGAGATTTATTACCTCCGCTTCAAGTTCCACTAGTTATAAACCTTCAAACTTTTAAAAATATTCCTACCTATATGGTTCAGAGTTTTGTAGCTCTGCCTTGAACCTGCTTCACTGCTATTCTGTGGCATTGCTGATGGAGATCTTCACTTCACCTCTACCCTTTCTGCCATCATGCCCTGCCTCCAGTGGTTATAAGATTCTTATGATTCAACAGTGAGCACTTTTTTTATCATGATCAATTGCAATTGTCACAATTGTAAACTTAGAAGTTTTGTAACAAAAACAGGGGAGTAATCAAGCTTACATTCTAGGAACAGAGGATCCTAGGACCATCAAGAGAGAAGAGTACAAGCAGAATGTGGAACCTTATCCAGATTAGCAGTTACACCAGAGATGGAGGCAAAGATGGGAACATGGAGAGAGGGACCAGCTGAGGACTCTAGATTCATTCAAAGAGAGGGACTGAGAGCTGGGGGCCAGGAGGCAGACTTGTAGAATGTGCGCTTTGGCGGTTTAAATTATTATATATACCCAAGTGTTAAAAAAAAAAAAAATGTTAAAATAAATAGAAACCTATTAACTGATGGTACATAGATTGGATTTTAATCATTGTAATGAAACAATGTATATTATTTGTTGAATGTAAAACTGATGATCTGTCCAGTAAACTTTCACTGAAATTGCAATAAAAACTTTAAAAGAAAATTATCTAAAAAATCAATTATCTAGGCATCTGTCCATTTCATGTCTACTGCGTTGGGTGCCTGATTTTGCAAAATTGAAAAAAGAAAACCTCACTCTTGATAAATGAGTACAGATTAGATTTCTTAAGCGTTTTTGGTATAGACATTTTTCAAAAATGTAGTGGCCTGTATGGGTATTTTCTGCCTACTTGGAGTGGTAGGCCTGGTAGAAAAGGAGAGGTATCCAGCCTTGGTTTCAGTAGCGTCCCCCACAAGGGTGATTGTCTCCCAGAGAGAGTCAGAAAAAAGATCTGAGACTGTTCAAAGAAAGAATTAATGAGAGAGATATGACAGATTGAGAACAGACTAACCACGACAACCACGCAAGCCAGGGTGGGAAAATTGGATTGTAAATACCCCCATGCTGGTTGGGCATTTTCAGGGGTCATGTGGGTAACTGCGGCACATCTTAGGTGGGAGTGATATCGCGAGGCTGTGTACGAGAAATCTCAAGGAGAAGAAGGTTGAGTATACAAGGGAACTCAGACAACAAGACCACTAGAAAATAGAGAACAGAATTCTAGGCCTAGGGAAGAAGGGAGCAGGAAAGAATCCCACAAACATTACTCCTTACAATCTTTCAGTGAAAATGTTGAGTGCTTAGGGGGGACAGTCCTCAAACCTGGGAAAGAAGATAAACAAAATTTGATGTTCACGGAAAAACCTCCAGATGTGCACAGGGAATCAGGCTCTGGTCTAATTAGTAGTGGGGAGTGGAATGGAGTAACAAACCCACACTGATGAACTGTTAAGAAAAGCTCAGAAAGTTTTTGTATAGAGGAGGAGCAAAAGCAGAAAGCCAGAGTCATGATGTCTACTGTGAATAAACTAGTTAATAATAAGCTAAAACAAGACACCTCCCCCCCCTTCTCGAGGGAAGTGGGACAGTGGTTAAGAAAAGGTGATTCCCCTAATGAAACTAGACATCAACTTTTTCATATTTTGGGACAGAATCTAATAGTAAGATTGTGGTTATGAATAGAGGAAGGAGGGGAGAATGAAGATATGAGATTTCTGAATGAAAAGGAGGAAAGAACGATCGACTCATGAGTAAGGTTGAAAAAAGAAAGGGCCTAGCGATTTTTTTTTTTTTTTTTTTTTTTGGTATGGTTGTTTTCAAATATAATTCTTAAGGTAAATGTAGACGTAGACTATTTGAGCTTAGAATGTAAAATGCTGAGTTTGCACATTCAAGGTGAAACTTAAATGTGAGCCTGGCACTTAAAAGTTGTTTTGTTTTGTTTTGTTTTAATATCCTTGATATTATTTCTGCAATAAAATGATATAAATTAATCCATTTATCTGTTGTTAAGGATTTGTTTGAGTGGTGTGATAGTAATTTTTCAAATTGTGCATTCTTTTAGAATTTACATTACAAAAGACTACATTTGTGTATGTGTGTATTTTGGGAGGCATTAAATTTTCAGATCTTCTGAGAACATAACACTGTTATAAAATATATTTCGTGTATCAATACACTTTCTGAATTAAAAATATTTTCATGTTAAAATTTGGACCACCCTGTATGTATGCATTTTGTCTTCTTAAGAGGAGGAAAGGGATATTGTGCTTTAGCCATAAGTATCATTATAATTTCAGTTTATTTGACAAGATTATAATATTAAAGTATGTTTAATTGACATTCCTGTTTGAGAAGCTTTTAAGTGAAGTACTGTATTCATGCATAAAGATGATAGAGCCTGTATGTTTCTTTTAGTTTGAGGAAATGGACAGAGTGTAATCAATACTATTGTAATAATGTGTTATCCCTGAATATCTTCATGTTAATCTTCTTAGAAGTTTTGAAGTTGAAGGGTCTAATGGCATTCACTGCTAAAATGGCACCATGCCATCATAAATAGGCTTCCCTACCTAGGAAGGATCATAGACCTACCCACCATGGAAACTAAAGATCATTTCCTGTGGAACTAAGCACTGGCCCTTTCTGATTTGCTAACCCTCAAGTTAACAGGACTCTTTGTTCACCATTCATCATTTCAGACCATGAGACTTGGTGCTGATCAAGACCTGGAAAGAGAACAGTCTCCAGACTTTATCAGGTGTTGCTGACCATTGAGAGGACCGTCCAGAACACAGAGAAGGGGTGGACTCATTATATTCAAGTAAAGGGACCAGGGAAGACAGACTCTCCCCAAGGAAAATGTAGTTACCAGTTAGAAGCACATCCCTCACTCAGGGAGCCTCTCAAAATGACCCTGAAAAAAATCAGAGAGGATGTCTTGCCATACTTCTGCCAGATGGGATGGGTTTGGAAGCTAATATGGCTAAAATGTATCATTACCATGGGGGAGGTGTAAAGGCTTTTGCAAACAACCAGCTGGTCAGGTTGATAGTAAATGTAACCATGGCATCATTCTCCCAGAGAATCAAATTAGGCTTTTTTTCAATTATTGTCCCCACTCTCAGTGATAGAGAGCCAAAAGTAGCAATTGAGAATAAGTGCCCGCATCTCTAGACAGGACCCTTTGGGTTAAAAATTATCCAAAAATATTAGGAATGATTAAGGTACAAGACATAAGGTAAACATTAGAGATAGAAACAAAATATAGACGTGTGACTGCTTGGGTAGAATGGGTTAAATATTCAGTACACGTTCTCGACAAAAGTAATTGCTATGTTTACATAGCTGATAAACCACAGACACAGGTAATTCCCTTGATTGGGATTTAGACATCTGCATGTTGGCTCTGTACCAAGACAAGGATTTGTGGGGAAATGAAACATGTAAGGTCTTGTTAAAGACAATTCCTTCATTCTCCATAGAGAGGGTGAACAACTTTCCTTGTCTTTCAAGACAGAAAGCAGAGTTCACAGTGCCTGTAGAATTGACAACTTGCACACATGTCCAAAATGTCACTGGTGGTCCTAGCAGTGCCAGTGATTTGGCCCTAAGAGTATTTTAGAAAAGGGAATATCCGGAATTTGCTGCCATCCATTTAGGCTAGGACATTTGTGTTGGTCCAGCTGGCAATTCCCTTCATCTTAGTGTTCCACAAGAAACCTGAGCATCATGAGAAATCTCATACCTAGAGATCTTCCCCTGGATCGTTGATCCATTGGAGTCCCGAAGGATTTGTTAACAGGTTTAAAGATAACCAGAGAACTGCAGAGTTTGAGAGTATACTTTTTCTGGTGGTCTAAGAAAAAAAGTAGACTGAATTAATACATGTACTAAAACCAATAGAAGGTCAGAAAATACAACAGAGACCTCCAACAAAGGATAACTAAATTGGCTGAGATCATAGTAATCAATAACCCTTTCACTGACTAGTCCGAGGGGTGGTTTGGGAAAGTGAAAAAGTACTCCTTGCCTCTCTCAAAATAATAGCTGGAATTTAGACAGCCATTAGATGTTGTATCATACCTGAGTCCAAGAACTAGTCCAGATTCAGAAGAAGTCAGACATGGTTCCTACTTGGTTAAGCACCTGGCCTACAGGAATTCACTCAACCAGAGGCCAAATCCATATGCATATGAATGTGGTTAGTCCAAGGTAGAGGGAAAGATTGAACTTGAGTCTTTTAAAAGGTTAATGTGTTTGACTGCCTTATGAATATTGGCATCTCCTGCCTATTATTGTAATGTAGACCTACATTTCTGATAGGAATATTGAGAATTATGATTATGAGAAATTTGTAAGCCAGGCTTCAGCCTAAACTTGATTGGATTTGCTAACAGGGGAGTTAGAAATTGTCCAGAAAAAAAATAGGCCATTAAGTTTAAGTCTTTGTAGAAATTTAAGGTGGAATCTTAAGCTCCACCTAGGAATTCAGAGCTGAAACAATTGCATTTGAAAAGACATATACAACAAACCCAGAACTGCTGAATGAGCAGGACATTTGTGACTGAAAGAAAGCAGAAAGAAAGAAGGAGGAAAAAAATACAGTTTAGAATTTTGAATTTCTGGAGCTTCAAGGCAAGGAAAGTTGGCCCATCAAAGACCACCTGGGAGTGGATGTTGTATTGGCACTCCTTGACCTTGAGATGAAATAAGAAGAAAAGCTGATGGTTTTGAAGTGCAGGGAGGTATGTGTGAACTCCCAAACTTGCAGTTGATACTCATTTGACCTAGCTTGGATAGATAGAGTTGTTGAGCTGAGTAAAACCCGATCAGAAGAATGTAAAGATCTTTGATACTCTGAGCAATCATCAGTTGCTACAATTTGATGAACTGCTCTTTTGCTGATGGATGCTGTGCCTCAAAATTTCAATCCGAATGGAAGTTTCTTCAGATGAAAGAACATGCATATCATCTAAGTGTACTGGATTCGTAGGGATGGGCAAATTAGGCATTGCTAAGAGGAGTCTTGGTGTGGTGCTGTTGGTTAATGCTTTGGACTGCAAGGTCAGCTTGAGCTGAAAGGTCAGAAGTTCAAGCTTCACCAGCTGCTGCTCCTCGAAAAACCTATACAGGATCACTATGGGTTGGAACCGACTCAATGGCACTTAACAACAACAACATTGCTATAAAGGCATGAAGTGGCCGATATAACAAATTTTCATGGGTGTGCTTAGTTTTAGAATGAGAAGTCAAGGGAAAATCCCCAATGACTAGTTTTCCTCTATTCCAGATGATCTGGTGAGAGGAGGTATGAAATGATGCTGATAATATTTTATTATTTCAATTGAAATTGTTAGTAGTATTAATTGTTATTGTCAGAACTGTCATTATAGAAGATATGAATCTAAAAGTAAGGAGTAGTTATATTTTATTTCAGGAATGGACAATCCCAAGACCATCAAGAAAGAAGAGTATGACTGGAGATGGGATCCCTGCCTGAAGAAGCAGCAACAGCAGAGATGGTGGCAGAGGTGATGATATGGAAATTCTGGAGCAGCTATGGACTTTAGTACCATAGACTGAATGAGGCTGTGTGACTATGCGCTGGAGACTAGCTTTTAGACATTTATGTGTGCATCAAATATTTCTGCTTTGTTCATTCATGAAATATAAGAGGAAAATGGGGCCAGTGTATTTTTGGTTGCACATGTTTTAGTCATATCATGTCTGGCACAAGTATGATGCAACCTAATATAGGCATAGTTAGCACTACTCTTAGGGACATTAAGAAATTATACATTTCGTGGGGATTTAAGAATAAATGGCGATTAGACCAACAAGTGTAAAGAGAAGAGGATTTATGAGAAATTCTCAAGATGGTCCAGCTTCAGAAATAAAGGGTACACAAGATTGCTAGACCAGATATAGGTTGTTGATTCAGACCCAGGGATATGTAAGCAGGATGAATTTGGGGTAAAAGACAAAGAATCTATTCTAGAACTAGGGATTATAAATAAGAATACAGTCATTAAGACCATGAGCACCATTCAGGTTAGATTTTGAAACTGAAGGGAAGAAAATTGGGATGTTTGGGGAACATTGTAAACTCCATAGGAGTGGGGTTTTTGAGATAAGGGATGTTTACCCATGTCTACTGGGTTGGGTGTCCAATTTTGAAAAAATGAACAAAGAAAATCTCATTCTCTATTTTTAAAAAATAAAATCAAATT
>NW_006408719.1:4070446-4075494 GCF_000296735.1 Chrysochloris asiatica | reverse complement strand
ATATATATTCTGTTTGCAGTTTTCATATTAAGCATGCCCTTTCATCATACTTCCTCAACATATAATAAAATAAAATAAATAGAGTTGACTTACTAGAATGTAAACTCTGATCTGGCATCAATTTTATATATAACATATCACTTGAAATTGAATTGTTTCATAAATAAATAAACAAACAAGTTGTTCATCAGGAAGCCATCAAGGCAAGCTATCAAGTCTCTTCAGGATAAATTCCTCTCCAAGACTAAAACTCAAAGAGAACACATGCACAAGCATGTAAGCTTGTTGGTGACCACGTTGAACTGCTGGTGAGTGAAAGAGGGGGAAAGGCAGCAATGAAGACGTGGGCTGACTTTGACTATGTTCCATAGATTCCTGTTGACCTGAAGAGAAGAGAGAGAAGAGGAAGATCTGGTTGGTACAAGTGTGGTGACACTTGCGGACTCCTGAATCCATGGACAAGCACATAGCCATGGAGAGCTAGAGCTGAAAGTGAAGCATCCAGCTGATATGAAGTAAGGGGAGATGCACAAGAATGTCCAAACTTGTAGATAATACTCATTCAACCAAGCTTGGATGGCTTGATGATCAGAACTTGACTAAAGGAAGATTTAAAAAAAAAAAAAAAAAGCGTTTTTGATAAAGGAAGCAGATGTAAATTGCTACAATTTGAGAAACTTGGCCTATATTTATAGATGTTGTTGTTGTTCTTCTTAGTTTCCATCGAGTCGGTACCAACCCATAGCAACATTATGCACAGCAGAATGAAACACTGCCCGATCCTGGGCCAACCTCACTACTGTTGAAACGCTTGAGTCCATCGATGCTGCCACTTGGCCAATCCATCTCGTTGGTGGCCTTCCTCTTTTTCTCTGACCCCGCCACCTTACCAAAACAAACATGATATACTTCTCCATTGAATGGCTCCTCCTGACAATAAGTCCAAAGTATGAAAGACAAAGTTTGGACATCTTGGCCTCCAAGGAACACTCTGGCTGTCTTTCTTCCAAAATGGATCTATTGGTTCTTTTGGCAGCCCATGAAACTTTCAATATTCTCTTCCAACACCATAACTCAAAAGCATCAATTGTTCTATGGTCTTCCTTATTCACTGTCCAGCTTTCGCATGCATATGTGGTTATTGAAAATACCATGGATTGGGTCAGGCGCACCTTAGTCCTCAAGCTGACATCTTTGCTCTTCAACACTTTAAAAAGGTCATGTGCAGCACATTTGCCTAATGCAAGACATCATTTGATATCCTGACTGCTGCTTTCATGAGAGTTGATAGTTGATCCAAGAAGAATGAAGTCCTTGACAACTTCAATATTTTCTCTATTGATAAGAATGTTGTTTATTGGTCCAGTGGTGAGGATTTTGTTTTCTTTACATTGAGATGTAATCCATATAGAAGACTGTGCTCTTTGATCTTCATCAGTAAATGTTTTAAGTCCTCTTCACTTTCAGCAAGCAAGATTGTATCATCTGCATATCGCAGGTTGCTGAGTCTTCCTCCAATCCTGATGCCACATTTTTCTTCATAAAACCCAGCTTCTCGTATTATTTGCTCAGCATACAAGTTGAATAAGTATCATGAAAGAATACAACCTTGTTGCACACCTTTCTTAATTGTAAACCATTCAGTGTTCCCATGTTCTGTTTGAACAACTGCTTCTTGGCCCAGGTACAGATTCCTCATCAGCACAATTAAGTGTTCCGGAATACTCATATTTTTCAATATTGTCCATAGCTTGTCATGATCCACATAATCAAAATCATTTGAGTAGTCAATAAAGCACAGGTAAACATCTTTCTGATATTATCTGCTTTCAGCCAAGATCCATTGGACATCAGCAATGATATCCCTTGTTCCGCAGTCTTCTAAAACTGGTTTGAACCTCTGAAGGTTCTCTATCAATGCATGATTGTAGCTGTTTCTGTATTACCTTTAGCAAAATTTTACTCGCATGGGATATCAAATTGATTGTCTGCCTTCCATTTAAGAGGTAGCATATGATCAAGAGTCAATGAGACTTTTGGCGCTTCCCTAACCAGGCAACACAGGTAGGATAGGCTCTGGATAAAACGGGGGGTGGTATTGCACAAAGGAGGCCCCTGTCTAGTAGACAGACAGCCTCTGAGCAAACATAAGACTCTATGTTTCAACATTTTGTACATGCTTTTTTAAAAGATCATTTGCTGAGGAATTGCAGGCATTTTGAGCTTTCACCCACCTGCACTCGGCTCCCGCTCTGACGACTGCCTCCGCCCCCAGCAGAGCTTAGAGTGTGTCAGCTGGAGCAAGCCTGTTCAGAAAGCGGGTGCTTCCAGAGGAGAGGAAGCATAAATTAGCAAAGCCGCAAGAGCTGATAGCACTTCCCAAAGGGGTATCCTTGACAGAGTAAGCGATATCAGTGCGGATATCAGGCAACTCAGGGTACCCACGGTACAGAGAGACAGAGAGAGGCATTTTTGACATCATCAGACACAGATACCACCTGCCTGCAGCCACTGGCTCCCTCTTGGGTTGCTTTTTACCACGGGTAGCAGAGGAGTCCCACGGTAGCTCTGTGGGTTAATGCGCCAGATTGCAAAGCCGTTTGAACTGCAAGGTCGGTGGTTCAAGCTCACCGGCTGCTCCTTGGAAATCCTATAAGGGGTCAATGTGGGTCAGAGCTGACTCCACAGCACTTAACAACAAGGAGAGTAGAGCAGAAGGGACTGAAAGAGTTAGGACATTAAAGTCATACTTACATTAAGATACAGATTTTTTTCCTTTTTTTTTCTTTTTCCTCTCTTTCTTCTGCCCCTCCTCTCCCATTTTTTGTTACTAGAGACTGCCATATTCAATCTGGTTTTTGCTGGTGCTGCATTTTTTTCATCTGTTTTTTTCTTTTTTTTGTTGTTGTTTTCTTTTCTATTTTTCTCTTATTTTTGTTTTGTTTTTTATTTTGATTTGGTTTTTGTTTTCCACTCGACTGGTGTGGTTCGGCTGTTACATAGCCTCCCTTCTGCTTTTGGAGGACTCTATGTCTCCCTACATTACACGAGAAGAGTCAGCAACTGCTGCAAAATAGCCAAACTTCATTAACACTTTATAAAACACCAAAACCCAGACAAGAACCAATACCAGCTGCCATATACCAGGAAAACAGGCAAGACCTGTGAAAGTTACTCTGAGTTAAGCAATAAGAAGAATGAAAAGGGAAGACCATATCCAGATCACATCTTCCTGGTAGCAATCAGAAAACATTAAAAAATTACCAAAATACATACTCAATTAAGTATTAGGGCCACAGATAAACGTTAAACATGTCCAAGAAGCAAAAGCAGATGACCATATCTGCACATGTCCAGAAAAAAAGGTAAAATACCTGAGACAAATGAACTAGAAGTTGACCTGGAATCCATTCTGGAAGGAGGGCAGGCCTTGAAAATGCCTGAGAAAGAATTCAGAAAAATGATTATAAAATGTTTAAAAACACTTTACAATGGAGTTGAGGAAAATAAGGAAGAAGTCAGGAAAGCATTACAGGAGAAATAAAACAAGATAGATTCAGCATTGTTAACAATCCAAAACCTACAGAAAGAGATCCAAACGATCAATAAGAAAATATCCGAAATAGAAAACACACTGAAAGCACAGAGGAGTAGAATAGATGAAATGGAAGGACGAATAAGTGAGCTGGAAGACAAGTCTCTCAATACCACTAAGATAGAAGAACAAACATAAAAAAAGGATAAAAAAAATTTGGAGGAACGTCTAAGATTCATGTTGCACAACATGAAGAAGAATAACTTAAGAATTATTGGCATTCCAGAACAAGAAGAATCACACAAGTCCACAGAGGAAATAGTCGAAGAACTACTGGAAGAAAATTCCTCTAATATCCTCAAAAGCAAAAAGATGAACATACAAGAAGTTCAAAAAACTCCAGGAAGGGCAGCCCCCCCTCAAAAAAAATCAACAAGACATCATAGTCAAGCTCTCCAAACTCAAAGATAAGGAGATGCTTCTGAAAGCAGCAAGAGAAAACAGAAGGGTCTCATAAAAAGGCAAGCAAGTCAGACAAAGTTCAGATCTGTCAGCTGGAACCATGCAAGCAAGAAGGCAATGGGGAGACATATATAAAACCCTGAAAGAAAAAAAGTTGCCAACCAAGAATACTTTATCCAGCAAAGCTATCAATCAAATATGATGGTTCAATCAAAACATTCCAGGATAAACAGAAGCTATGGGACTTTACCAAAGCCAACCCTGTGCTACAAAACATCCTAAAGGGAGTTCTGTGGATTGAGAACCAACAAGAACAGACAACATCCAGAGATTGACATACATGGCAGCACCTTCCTGAATTAAGTCAACAGAAAGAAGAATTGTTAACAAAACAAAACTATAAGAACAAACTCAGAGACTCTAGGAGGTAAGGCTCTGACCAAAACAAGTACAATGTAAAAGAAGGTAAACACGTAGGAAAAGAAATCCAGATAGTGAGAATGTCAGGTCAATTACAGGAAAAAATAGACTGCACTAAATGGACAGAAAAATTCATGGACTATAAGGCAACCCCAAAGAAAATTAACACTTCACAACACACCAAGAGAATGAGAATCCAAGAAGAATATGAAAACATTAAAACTATGAGGAAACCCACAAGAAAGAACAGAAAAATAACGAATTCAACAAAGAAAGACAAACAGAACAAAGAAGCAGCAACTCCACAAAAAAATAAATAAATAACAAATGCAATGACAGCAATTAATCAATACCTATCGATAATTACACTGAACATAAATGGATTAAATGTACCTGCTAAGAGATGGAGGGTGGCAGAATGGATAAGAAAACAAGATCCTTCAATATGCTGTCTGCAAAACACACATCTCACACATAGAGACAAAAACAGATTAAGAGTCAAAGGATGGGAAAAAATATACCAAGCTAATTGCAATAAAAAGCAAACAGGAGTGACAGTGATAATCTCAAATAAAATAAACTTTAAGGCAAAAACCAGCATAATAGATAAAGATGGACATTATCTCATGAT
>NW_006408719.1:4034224-4067413 GCF_000296735.1 Chrysochloris asiatica | reverse complement strand
TATAGCAGCACTATTTACAATAGCAAAAAGATGGAGACAGCCAAAGTGCCCATCAACTGAAGAATGGATAAACAAACTGTGGTACATACACACAATGGAGTATTATGCTACCTTGAAGAATAACAAGGAAGCAGTAAGCCACTGCATAACATGTATGAACCTTGAGGACATTATGCTGAGTGAAATTATTTAGTCACAAAAAGAGAAATACTGCATAGGACTACTACTGTAAAAGACTAAGAAAAAGAAACGATATTAAAGGGGGGTAGGGGGAAGTTTTGTTGGTTGCTGGGAAGTGGTGATGGGTGGGGGGAAGAGGGAGGGAGGAGCTCAGGGCGGAGATTGGACAAAGGAGAGCTTGTGTGCTGGGGAGGGGGCAATATGCAGGGAGGGAGAGGGAAGTGGAGGAACGGGGCAGATTGGAGAACAATTGGGCATGTTTGAATGACCCAAATGGGACAGAGATAAAGGATGATAAATGCACAGCCTTGGAACTGCAGGGCTCTAGGGTACAGGGATTGAGTCATGGTTGGAATGGGGGAGGGGGATGAATGGTGTTAAGATGCTTGGCTGTTTTTTGAATCTTGGTTTTCCTTGCATTATAATATAGAGTAGACACTGGAGGGGGAGAGAAAGGAATAGTCAGAAACATCACCATAGAAGGCTTGTAAGTCCGTCTTCTGCCTATAACTGATTGGAATACCTAAAATGGGGCTACAGCGTACCCAGTGAAGGAAGATTCCTGCGGAGCATTTGCAATACATAAGACTATAGGTAGAAACCTGAACCACATCCAGATCTCCAGAGATGAGAAATTTCCACTTGAAAGCACGAGCAGACCAGCCTGGAGTGGCTAGAAGAACAAAATATACATCCTGAAAGAAAGACCTACAGAAAAATCCAAAACAATAGAGGCAGATGGACTGTCACTACAATAACGAACAAATCGCTTCCCCAGGAAACATCAAAGCAAGTGGTCGGGTCCCCTGAATGCAAACCCCCCTTTAAGACTAAGACTCAACGGACATACACGCCCTGATTGGTGACCACACGCACCACCGATAGGGGCAAGTGGGGTAAAAGCAGCAATGAAGCGGCAAACTAAGTCCTACAATGCTCAGTGGGCTTCTGTGGACCCAGATGGGGACCTGGTTGGCCAGTAGTGTGAGGAGACCTGGGGACTCTTGGGCCCAGAGTCAGTGGTGTGGCCACGGAGGACTCGAGAGGAGAGTAGAGCTACCAGCTGATGGGAAGAGAGGGCAGGTGCACAAATACGCCCACGCTTGCAGATGGTACCCACATGACCTGGCCCGGATGACTGGATGATCAGAGCTCAACCAGGAGAAGAAATAAGAGAAAAAAAAGAGTGATCTGATACAATTTGGTGAACTTGACCTACACCAACCGATTCAGTGACTCAAAAGAGGGAACAAATCCTTACAGCAAGAAACATTCCCACCCCCTCCACTCACAGAGTAGATAGAATGGGCAACTTGGACATTGGATAACCAAATGGGTGGGGGGGTCTACAAAGGCAAGAAGTGACTGGCTTACAAGCTTTCAAGAGGAAACCTAGAGCTAGGGGGCACGGAGGAAGGCAGAATCTCCAGTGAGTACTATCCAATCTGTCTAGGCGAGGTTGATGAAATGAAAAGCAGATGGGTCACTAGTGATACTACAGTGAATAATTGTATCAGGACTGATTGTGAGGGTTGGAAATGTAAAGGTAGGCATTTTGTAGCAAGGAAGGGAGTGATTAATTCTCCAATCTAGGAGCGGAGGTCTCTAGGACCATCAACGGAGTAAAGCCGAGAGAGGTACCCTACCCAGAGAAGCATCGATGCCTGAGATAGAGGCAGAGACGATGACGACGTGTAGTGAAGAAGCGGCTGGGGACTTTGGATCTAGAGAGGGAGAGGGACTGTGTGCTGAAGACTCAGGGGGGCTGGTTTGTAGGGTATACCCTTTGATCAGTTGATGATGCATGGAGGGAATCGGAACCATGGCAATGAAACGATATACGATAGAATGAATGTTAAACTAAAGTCCTTTCATGTAAACTATGATATAATTCACACACACAAAAAAAGAGTCAATGATACCAAAGAGGACGTCCAAGGTGCATTGAAAGAATTGGCAAAAAACAAGGTACCAGTAATTGATGGAATAAAAATTGAAATCTTTGAGGAAAGTAAGGCGGCACAGGAGGCACTCACTCATCTCTGCCAAGAAATTTGGAAGACAACTATCCGAATGACTGATTGGAAGAGATCTGTATTGGTGCCCATTCCAAAGAAAGGTGACCCAACAGAATACTTATGGATGTAGAGGCTCAAAATACCAACTGAGAGGGAAGGAGTCTTCACATCAAGTAACAATCCTATCCCCTCTCTATTCAGGGTTGACAGGGACAGTCAACTTAGACACTGGCTACATAAAATGGGGATCTATAAAGGCACAAAGTGACTTGCTTAGAAGTTTTCAAGAGGGAGTTTAATTTCAGAGTGTGCGGGGTAAAGTAGACTCCGTACTGGAGAGTTCTCTTCTCTAAATGTATCTGGTGAAAAGATATGGAGATAAGGTTTTCATGATTCAACAGTGAGTAATTGTTATCATTACTAATTGTGATTGTCAGAACAGTAAACGTAGAAGTTCTTTAATAAAAAGGGGGGTAGTTAATCTTACAGTCCAGGAACAGAGGACCCTAGTACCATCAAGGGAGTAGAGCAAAAGTGGAATGTGGGACCCTATCCAGAGAAGCAGAAGCACCAGAAATGGAGGCAGAGATGAGGACATGGTGAAATAGAGCAGCTTAGGACTCTAGACTCATGGAAAGAGAAAGGCTGTGTGCTTGTGACCATGAAGCAAGCTTGCAGAATGTGCTCTTTTTGTGTTTAAATGATTATATATTTCTGAGTGTTCTTGTATATATAAAACAAAACAAAACAAAAAAATAACCCAGGGGCACATCCTGCCTCCTGGAGGCCAGCATACAGCCTTTCTCTTTCCATGAGATTTGAAAATATGCAAGAACACATGAAGTTCAATATTTTAAAAGCTGATGATCTGCTTAAATAGTTTTAATTGCTTAAAATCAAGATAAGCAACTCATTTTAGTACAAAATAGAATTGCTTACTGAGCAAGTGAAATCTAGACAGCTATAAACAGAAATGAAAAATTTGTTTTTACTGCTTTTTTTTCCTGTCTAGAGAAGGATAGGTTAGAAAAACATAACCTGGTGACTACATTCCATTTATTTTAAGACATGTTTTAAAGTCTGAAACTGGTGCATAGCAACATTAACAGGCCCAAACTAAGATCAAAGGAATGATCTTGAATAATTACTTTTAACTCTAGGTAAGTTAACCAAATTCACATTTCTGCTCTTCAAAGAACTAACTGAACATCCCAAAGGGCAGGAGATTGTAATGCATGCCTTCTATATACTTCATACTGGGAGCACCATATAAGTAAAGATATTCCATGTAGATTGCTAGTAAATGTTTCCCTTTTCTTACCCAACAATGAAATCTCCATCTCTCTGAAGTACCATGTGTAATTACACACTACCAAAGTCATAAAATGTTTCTAAGATGTATGCAGGGTTAGTAAATAATACAGTGAGATCCATATGCCTACAAGAAAGACCACCTAATAACACAGCTATTCAAATTTACATGCCAACTACTAAGATGAAGAAATTGAGTATTTTTACACACTTCTGCAGTCTAAAATTGATGAAATATGCACTCAAGATGCAGTAAAAATTACTGGTGATTGAAATTTGAAAATTGGATGCAAAGATGGATCAGAAGTTGGAAAACCTTGGATCCACAATCAACACCTATAGAAGTAGTAGTCAAGAAATCTTTGGGCAAATCTGCATCAGAAAACCTCTTTAAAGTGTTAAAATGCAAAGATGTCACTGAGTACTAAGGTGAACTTGACTGAAGCCAGGATAGTTTCAACTGCCTCAAATGCATGTGAAAGCTCAACAATAATTAAGGAAGATTGAAGAAGAATTTATGTATGTGAATTAAGATGTTGGCAAAGAATATTGAATATACATTGGGCTACCAAAGAAACAAATGTGATTTGGAAAATGTACAGTCAGAACTCTCCTTAAAAGTGAGGATGGTAAGACTTTTTCACACATATTTTTAACATGTTGGCCATGTTATCAGGAGGGAATCACCCCTGCAAAAGGACATCATAATTGATAAAGTAGAGACTCAGAGACATTAACACATTTGCTTTGTATCACATTTTATTTTTGCATTGTTGATGGGTATTTAGATTGTTTTGGCTATTGTGAATAGTGTTGCAATGAACATTTGTGTACAAGATTCTTTTTGAGTGTCTGCTTTAAAATATTTTGTACAGACAAGTTGGAGTGGAAATTCTGGGACAAATGGCAGATCTATTTTTAGATTTTCGAGTGTACTCCATAGTTTTCCACAATGGCTTTACCATTTTGCATTTGCACCAGCAAAGGGTTGTTGCTGTTGTTGTTAAGTGTTGTTGATTCGTTTTGATTCATAGTGAACTTGTATAGGGTTCCAAGAAGTGGCAGGTGGATTTGAACCACCAACTTTTCTATTGGTGCTTATCATGCAGTAATTCCTCTCACATCCTGATGTTGTTTGATTTTCTGTTTAATATTCTTTCTTTTTATAGTTTCTATTTTATCCATCATAGTTTAGGTAAGTTCTAGTGTAGCACTGTAGGATAAGTACTGGACTGCTAACCACAAGATTGGCAGTCTAAATGCACCAGCTGCCCCTCAGAAGGTTACTATGAGTCATAATGGACTCAATAGCACTCAATAAGGACAATAGTGGGAGTAAGGTGGCATATAATTGTGATTTAGATTGCCATCTCTCTGGGAGCTAATGACATTGAGCACCTTTCCATGTGTTTGGTGACTCTTTGAATATTATCTGTGGTAAAATGTATATTGAAGTCCTTTGCCCATTTTATAATGTGTTTATTTTTCTTTTGCTGTAAAATTGTTGAAATTATATATCTATTTTGGTCATGATATCCTTGTTGAAAATGAGTTTTCTGAAGATATTCTACCCGTTGGTCTTTTAACTTTGGTAAAGTCTTTTAATGAACAAAAGATATAAATCTTGTGATGGCCTATTTTATTAGGTTTTCTATTGCAGTTTGTGCTTTTGTTATTATGTTGAAAGCTAGGACTGACAGCTTTGCCTCTAATTCTAAGAGTTTTGTGATTTCAATTTGCACATTTAGGTCTTAATTTTAAATTTGTTTTTTTTATATGATGTGAAACATGAATCCTGATTATTTTCTGCATGTGAAAATTCACTTTTCCCATCATGATTTATTGAAAAGATTCTTTTCCCTTTGAATGGATTTAACATTCTTGAAAAAAACCACTTGAACATAGATGTGTGGGTTAATTTATTAACTCTCAATCCTATACCATTAGTCTACATTTTTATTGCTGTTTCAAAATAAGGTTGTTTTGGTTAATGTAACTGTATGATGTTGTTGTTATATGTCTTTTAGTCAATTCTGACTTATACTGACTGACACTATGTACAAAAGACGAAAATATTTCTTGGTCCTGTACAATCCACAATCATTGCCGTATTTTAGCCCACTATAACAGCCACTATGTCAGTTCACCTAGTTGTGTGTCTTCCTCTTTTTTGCTGACCCTCTATGCTACAAATCATGATATCCTTCACTAAGGACTGATGCCTCCAGACAACCTGTTTAGATTACATGAGATAAACTCTTGTCACTATTAAATTTAAGGGACATCATGGCTGTGTTTCTTGAAAGTCAAATTTGTTTTTTCTCCTGATAGTTCCTGGTTTATTCAATATTTTTCATCTATACCATATTTCAGAAGCACCAATATTTATTTGATAGCTGTCTAGTACTTTTAAAATCAGAAAGTACGAGTGCTTCTACTTTGTTCTATTCAACATTGTTTCAGCTATTTGAGGCTTATGTCATTCATTTAAAATTAAAAGACTTGTTTTCTATTTCTGTAAAGAAGTCTGTTGGAATCATGATCAGGATTATGTTGAATCTATAGACATCTTTGGGTAGTACTGACATTTTAACAATAACATTTATTCCACTCCGTGGACATGGGATGATTTTTCATTTAATTAAGTCTTTTTTAATCTCTTTCAGCAGTATTTTATAGTTTTCACTGTATATCAACTCCCTCATTAGATTTGTTCCTAAAGTATTTAATTGTCTTTGTTGTTGTTGTTAGGTGCCATCAAAGCGGTACCCACTCATAGCCACCCTATGCACAACAGAACAAAACACTGTCCGATCCTAGGCCAACCTCAAAATTGTTGCCACACTTAAGCCCATTAATGCTGCCACTTTCCCAATTCATCTCGCAGGGGGTCTTCCTCTTTTTTTCTGACCCTTCATCTGACCAAACATGATACCGTTCTCCAGCAACTGGTCCCTCCTGACAAAATGTCCAAAGTATGAGAGACAAACTTTGGCCATCCTCCAAGGAGAACTCCGACTGCACTTCTTCCAACACAGATCTGTTTGTTCTTTTGGCAGCCCATTGCATTTTCACTATTTTCCTCCAACACCATAACTCAAAAGCATAAATTCTTCTAGGGTCTTCCTTATTCACAGTGTTTAGTTCTGTTGTGCATAGGGTCACTATGAGTCAGTACTAACTCGATGGCACCTAACAACAACAATGAGGTTATTGAAAATACCATTGCATGGGTCACGGACACCTTAGTCCTCAAGCTGACATCTATGCTCTTCAACACTTCAAAAAGGTCTTGTGCAGCAGATTTCCCTAATGCAATACGTTGTTTGATTTCTTGACTGCTGCGTCCATGAATGTTAATAGTTGATCCTAGAATAATGAAGTCCTTGACAACTTCAATCATTTTTCCGTTGATAAGAATGTTTTTTATTGGTCCAGTGGTGAGGAATTTTTTTTTTTAATTTACATTGACATGCAATCCATACTGAAGGCTGTGCTTTTTGATCTTCATCAGTAAACATTTTAACGGGATGTGGAAATCATCAGACAATATTTCATATCCCACGCAAGTAAAGTTTTACTAAAAGTAATACAGAAATGGCTGCAAGCACACATTGACAGAGAACTTCCAGAGGTTCAAGCCAGATTCAGAAGAGGATGTGGAATGAGGGATGTCATTACTAATGTCTGATGGATCTTGGCTGAAATCAGAGAAAGATGTTTACCTGTGCTTTATTGAGTACGTAAAGGCAGTTGATTGTGTGGGTCATGACAAGCCATGGACAACATTGCGAAGTATGAGTATTCCTGAACACTTAATTGTGCTCATGAGGAATCTGTACGTGGACCAAGAAGTAGTTGTTCAAACAGAACATGGGACATTGAATGGTTTAAAATGAAGAAAGGTGTGCAACAGGGGTGTATTCTTTCACCATGCTTCTTCAACTTGCTTGTTTTAGATGCTATTATAAATATAATTGTTTCCCTAATTTTCACTTCATTTATGATTCCCTATTACTGGTGTATAGAAATGCAAAATCATTCAACTTTACTTGCTCCATGGGTTAGATATCCCACTGCTTTGTCTCATGCTCTGGTTCTTTGTACTGTTGCTGCTGTTCCTCTCTCAGTCCTCTGCAATCCCCTCATGTCACAGCTTTCTGACCCTGGGTTGAGGAGCTTCAAAAATAGGGATCTTGGGTTCCAAAGGGGGCACTACATTCATGAATGTTTCTTCTTAATGGTAGTGAGCATCTCAGTTCTTGATGAGAGGACTCATTTTATACACATTAAATTTCCAAGATTTTACGATCACAATTAACTCTGTAAAATGCTAACAATTGAATCATTTAATTCTATCAGAATTTTCTACCACTTTCTCCTACCCAGACACATGCAGCAGGGCAAAAACTTCTGATGGGAGTTACAAACATAAGAGCCTATTTGAAGTAATTTAATGCTATGCAAGAAGATTTTATAAAAGTATATAATATTTAATATAAATGTTAGGGGGTCAGAAAGCTTGTGTTTCTATCACTGTTTTGGCACTTTGTAGTTGAATTATTTTGAAGGATTTAATTCATTTGTATCATCCCAGTTTTCTCATCTGTAAAATATGAAAAGTAATATTACCCATCTTTTAGAATTGTTGTTGGGGTTAACGAATCTGAGAATGCAAATAATTTAGACAGATGAGATGAGGATAAGATTCTTATGATTCAATAGCGAGTAACTGTTATAACTAAATGCGATTCTCACAACTGTAAAGGTAAAAGTTTTGTAACATAAAGGGGGGACTGATTAATCTTGAATTGCAGGAAGAGAAGACACTAGGACCATAAAGAGAGAAGAGCATGAGCGGATCATGGTACCCTAACCAGGGAAGCAGTGACACCAGAGATGGATGCAGAGATGATGAAATGGAAGATACAGCAACTAAGGACTCTAGACTCATGGAAAGAGAAAGGCTGTGTGCTGGAAAACAGGAGGAAGTCTTATAAAATGTGCCCTTTGGTTGTTTAAATGAGTAAATATTCCTGAGTGTTTTTGTGTGCCTAAAAAAACAAAAACCAGAGAGTATAGAAAGAAATGCTGTTGAATGATGATGCTTGGAGGGGATTGTAATCATTGCATTGAAAAGAAATACTATAGAATGAGTACAAAACCAATATTATCACATGTAAACTATCATTCAATTCCCAATAAAAGCTTTTTTAAAAAAAAATCTTTATGGAAGCAGAACCATTGATATTGCTTGAATGATACCGTTATACATTTTCTGTGTTTGTGTTCTCTGAGTACACAAAAGATTAGGAATAGTAGAAAGACAAAGAACAAAACCTAAAATGGGACTCTATATTTTTCTTGGATGCTCCATAAAGTGAGTAATTAATTGGCAGATAACTAATTTATGACCTCACTCAAGCAATAGGAACACATTTTTTAAAGAGGTAGAAATTATGTGCTCTAATTATGTGGTGCTAGAGGATAAGAACTTGAACTTAAAGTCAGTTTAAAGTTCAAGGTTGGTAGTTCAAACTTATCAGCCACTCCTTGGAGACCCTGTACAAGGTAGCTGTGAGTTGCAACCAACTCGATGGCACTTAACAACAACAACAAAATATATTAACGGAGCACTGGTGATGCTGTAGAGTAATCACTGGACTGCTAACTGCAAGGCCGACAGTTTAAAGTCATGAACTGCTCCTCGGGAGAAAGATGAGGTTTTCTTTCTTGTCCTATAAAGGTTTACGGCCTCAGAAACCCTACACCAGGTCACTATTAGTCAGAAACAACTGATAGTACCTAACAACAATAGCAACAACTCTTTTAAACATATAAAAAGAATAAATATTCAGCATACTCAGACATGGCAATTGAAGAGATATAGTTTATTTGAATGAAAAAATAAACTCAAAAAGTTGGTGCTGGGAAATGAATTTCTACACTTCTATGCTGGACTGCAAAGCTATTTGGACTGTAAAGCTGGCAGTTCAAGCTCACAAACTGCTCCTCAGACACCCTATACATGGTAGTTATGGGTTGGAACTGACTCCATGACACTTAACAGCAACAAAAACAGCAACAGTCTTAGAAACCCTACACAAGGTCAGTATGAGTTGGAACTGACTCCACAGCACTTAACAGAAACAACAACTATAGTATCTTAGATATAAACTGATATCCTGTTCATAGTAACAGAAATTGGAGTATAATTTTATAATAATGTTCATGAATTTTGTTGATCAATAAATCTACTGTAATAATAAATTATTTGATATAGGGAATGGCATTTAAAGTTGTCAAAAGTCTAATACTAATGATAAAAAAAATAAGACAAAGAAGTCACTTAAAGAACCTACATTTCTAAGTTGCCTACAACATCTGAACATTAATGAAATGGTTGGGCAGCTTCTCTCTAAAGGATTTTTTTTTTAACTGGGGGGAGGGAATAGGGAGACAGTTGTAATGAAGGATGAATATTGCCCACACAATTCTGTAAAATTATAGTTATTTTTATCCCCCCTGCAAACACCTCACACAGCTTTATACAGTCCATGCCACAAGATATACTGAGCAAACATCTGACACATTAGTTAAGAGGCCTTCCATTTTTCTTTGACAGTTCATGATAATGAAATTTAATTGTGGAAGAAGCAGAATAATTTTAGCTGAATGTCATTTGGTTCATTCAAACAGGGACTCGGGGACATTTTTAACAAAGGTTTTGAAACTTCTTTTGAAATCAAGAAGCTGCAATGCACAGATAAGAGAAGAGGTCTGAGGATCCTCTATCAGAAATTTCAAGGTTTTTTCCCATCTCTTTTTTCACATTAGCTGTTAATTATCCAGAAAGGCACATAATAGTGCAGAAATGACAGAAGCCAACAAAGGTTTACCTAAGATATGTAAATTTTCAATGATCCGCAAGGTGCAACAGAAAAGCTTTCTACAACACAATTATTTATGCCAGTTCAGTTTGCTTTTAGGTAGCACTGATGGCCTGCTACAGAGCAGCTTCTTATCACAGGCCCAGCACATTAACTTCCACAAGTCACTAAGAAAATGTCGGGGAAAAGGTTACTTAAAAGACTAGTGGTTGCCCCTTATTTGGAAACTGTTTTTTTTTTTTTTTAATCAGTATTTTAATGATCAGGCTGTCAAATTAAACATTTAATTTTCTCTTTACATTTGAACATACTGTAACTATTGGATACTTTCCAGTTTGAATATGGATCATACATATAGATATAGATAGATAGATAGATATGTTGTTAACTGCCATCGAGTTGGTTCGACCGATAGTGACCCTGTATAGAGTTTCCAAAGAACGATTGGTGAGCTTGAACCTCCAACCTTGTGGTTAAAACCGAGCTTGCAGTCCATTGTATTAATCCGCAGCACCACAACAGAAAAATTAGATTTTAACATTTTGCTCATGCAATTCAGTGACATTAATTATGTTCATCATGTATTGCAACCATCACCACTGTCTTCAATTTATTTAAGAAGATTTAAATAAATGAAAAGATTTAGCAAAGTGCTTGTTATAAAGAAAAAAACCCTATAACTAACACTAGTAATATAAAATAATAAAAACGGGAGCAATTTATTTAATGAGTACTCAAACATTACTTCATCCATCCTCACAAGTAAGATGTGTGTTATTTGCCCAACAAAAAGAGATTTAGGATTTAAACTCCAATTTGGAATATAAAAATTGTGTTATTGAATTTTTCTGAGTCTCTTTTTGTGTCTGAAGTATGTTCTCTAAGTCACTGGATTATAACATTTATGATATGAATATCTGCTAAATAAATGACTCTATGCCAGATCCTATAACTTAACTCTCTCTAAAATTCCCTTGTTTCTACTCTGTCTAGCTGCTCCAATTGAGTGTTCCATTAATTTTCTCTCCACAATCAATGGAGTCTTTCTATGGTGTTATAGACTGGTATGGTGATATAGAATAAGCACTGGACCAAAAGGTCAGTTTGAACTGTAAGGTCAGTGGCTCAAACACACTAGTCACTTCTCAGAAACCATATAAAAGTCACTATGAGTTGAAACTGACTCAAAAACACTTAATAGCAACATCAGCCTTAACTTTTCCTTGTGGTGCTGTATCTTTCCTCAGTTCAGTTATTATATGGCCAGCCTCTTAAAACCTCAGACTTGACCTGATCTTTGAAGTCTCTCCCCTTGAGTTCTATCCTCATATATTGCCAAACATCCAATATTCCTCAGCCTTGTATGTATCGTCCAAATATTTATAAGAAATATATTTGATTCCCAAGAGATATTTAAAATACTTCTTTGAATATATTTTTGCATTAATATATTACTCACCCTAGTATGAACCCTCTGCACTAGCCCTCCTATGAGGTGGGCACTGCTGTACAAATCTGACGCTCAGTTTAAGAAACATTGTGTAATGGTGCCTCAATATGTTTTGCCAAAACAGATTATTCACATAAAAAATATTTAATTTAATTTATTCTCACTTGTGTCCTCAAATATCACCAGATCTTAAAAACAAAAAAAACAAAAAAAACACCAAGTGGTTCTAAGGGAAACTGTCAAAGAATTAACTTTTAACTTTTGACTAAGATTTAAAACCAACATCAGCTACATAGATACTTACACAATGCAGTAATATTTGAGGATATACGTTCTCCAGTGTCATTCATCTTACTTAAAATTTACTTTGGTCATTCTAATATGGTTGAGTAAGAGGGGATAAAAATGATCAATTTAAATCAATTAAATGTTTACAGGTAAAATAAGTGAAGTTAATAATGCCAAATATAGTACATAACACATGCAAAATTTCCATGTATTTGAATTGGCCCTGCCATAATTGTGGCAATGTAAGATAAGCACGGGACTGCAAGGTCAGTTTGAACTGCAAGGTTGACAGTTTAAACTCACCAGCCCCACTTCGGAAACCTTAGACAGAGTCGCTATGAGCCAGAAATGGCTCAATGGCACTTAACAACAATGACAATTCATTGCAGAAGTCATGATAAGAATGTGTTTGTGTGTGTGTAAAGTTTTATTATATAAAGAAGACCATAGATAGAAACAGAAGTGGTTACATGACCCAAGGGAAGATGGAATCATGACTCATACTATAATTAAGTAAGCCAATTATATTAAATGTGTCAAATTCCTGAATTTAGACTGCAGGGAAAAAAAAAAGTATTGGTGTGTTGGAAGCACAAAATCAGTTCCCAGAGAAAATAAGAACTCTATCATAGAAATAGCAAAGTCACAAAGGAATGAGACCAGAAAGTGATGAAGCAAATAGTCCTTGTACAACTGTTATGGTACCTGACATTTCACTTCCAGTTTCATTTCATATTGATTCTGATATCAAACTGCCTTCTTAAATTAGTCTCAGTGACTTTCTAGGAACTTGAGAGATTTTAAAAACATACATAAACCAAGGTGATTTTATCTGGTGGAAAAATGTTCTATATTTGAACCAATATATATTGATTTTTGCTTTATAACAGTGTCTCCTTCCATTTTGCCAGTTACTATTTACCATCCATTCTGACTCGAGGCAACCCCATTTGTGTTAGAGTGAAACTATGCTCCTTCTGGTTTTCAATGATTGGAGTTTTAAAATTAAATCTGAAGTGTTTAGCAGTCAAACATGTTAAACCATGTGCACCATCCAGGAAATCCCTCTTTTATTCAAATATTCTATGAATGACATACTATTAAATCCAAGGCTTGTCTCTCTTTGAAACAATAACTGTGAAATAGAGAAAACTCATAAGATGGTTTAATTATTTATATAAAATGTTCTTATCAAACAGTTATCTGTTCTTTCTATGTGGTAGAACCAATTAAAATGATGATTATTATAAATTCCTAGAATATAGGGTCTCAAGAGCTCATAATTATGTAGAATATGAACTTCTTAAAATGTCTGAAGGACAAGATGTTGCTATAGGGAAAAACTTGTCTTGCGTTTCTCAACTACTATTAATACAATTCCAGTGAAGCCATATTGTTGTCATCTATATAGAATATTTTAATAATTTCTAATAAAATGTTATTTTATATTTCTACATGTTTTGAGTTTAATAGACTCTATGACAGTGGATTTTAATTTTCTTTTGTTTTTAATTCAAAGCAACTTCTCCTGCATATCTCTTTGAATATAAAAAGAACAAAATAAAATGAACCCATATTGCCAGTATCAGAAACTAAGTACAGATAATCCAAGGGTTATAAAGAAGATCTGTTCCTAACTGTGTCTTTAAGTAGAATTTGTATGTCTGTTGGAATGGGTATATGCCATTAATATTTGCGGCACTGTGGGTTAATGCGCCAGACTGCAAAGTCATTTGAACTGCAAGGTCGGTGGTTCAAGCTTACCAGCTGCTCCTTGGAAACCCTATACAGGGTCGCTATGGGTCAGAATCGACTCCATGGCACTTAACAACAACAACAACAACATGGTGTGGCTGGAGTCCTTGTGTGCTGCTGTGGGTTAATGTGCTTTACTGAAAGGTCCAACCCAAGGTCTTTGGTTGAAGCTCACCAGCTACTCTTTGGAAACCCTGTGCAGGGTTGCTATGGGTCGTAAAAGACTCAATGACACTTAACAGCAGCAACAATGGTGTGACACGGTAGGATCAGGACTGGACTTCAAACCACAAGGTAAACAGTTCAAACCCACCAGCTACTCTTCAGAAACTCTATAAAGGGTCGTTATCATTCAGAACCTACTTGATGGCACTTTATAACAACAGCATAGTACAAGAAAAGGCTGAAGCCTTTTCAAAGATGTAAAGCTTGACAAGCAGCAAGTTAAGGCGATTATGAAGAACAATTTATGGCACTTAGAAACAACAGGCTTGGCTCAATAATTTGAAAATGTGGGCAAATTTACATATTAAATGGCAAATAGCTCAAAGGTTCTTAATATTCTGTAAGTCAATATTCTTAGTGTTCTTAACACTAAGTCTGCCTGTGATGATGCAGCATAGACTGGCCCCTTTTTAAAATCGTTTAAAACTCAGTTAACTAGAAACTTTAATGAAACAAAATTGTGCAAGGCAACCTTTTCTTTAAAGTGATATCAGATTATGGATAAAATTTATGCTAAACTTTTAGTCAGAACTTTATTTTGCTTATTTCTGTTCAACATTCTACAAAATTAAACACAAATATATACAATATAATATGGCCTTTTTTTCCCTATCAGGAAGTAATGTTATTTTTAAGTTCTGTCTAGTCAATTCTGACACGTAGTTTACAAGAAGCAGCTGGTAGGTTTGAACTGCCAATCTTGTGCTTCATAGTCCAGTGCTGATCCTACAGTGTCACACAAGGAGGTATAGATTTCAAATAATGCAACATGTCATCAATCATAATTTGTTACAAAAAAAACCTGTCTATTCATTATTTTGTCTGATATAAAAATGAATATTCAACAATATGACTCAAAGCTTTTGGGCCTATTAGTTGTGATTTATAGTCTAAAGTATGACGTGATAAATTTGATTTTGTGTGATGTTACTAGCTTGCTTGCTTGTTGCTGTTGTTAGGTGACTTTGAGTTGGTAATGACTCATAACAACTTTATGCAGAACAAAACAAACCACTGCTTGGTCCTGTGCCAATCTCATAATTGTTGCTATGCTTTAACCCATTGCTGCTGCCAAGTGGGCCAATTCTTCTCATTGGGGGGGGGTGTCTTCTTTTTTTTCACTGACCCTCCATTTTATCAAGCATGATGTTTTTCTCTAGGGACAGGTCCCTCCTGAAAATAAGTCTGAAGCACAAGAAACGAAGTCTGGTCATGCTGGCTTTTAAGGAGCATTCTGGCTGTACTTCTACTACAGCTTTATTTGTTCTCCTGGCAATCCCTGGTAATTTTAATATTCTCATCTAACACCATAATTCAAACTCCAACATTCTGAAGATCATAATACTTCTATGATCTTCCTTATTCATTGTCCAACTTTCACATACTTATAAGTCTACTGGAAATATCATAGCTTGGGTCAGGTGCACCTTAGTCCTCAAACTGACATCTTTGCTCTTGAACACTTTAATGAGGTCGTGGGAAGCAAATTCCCTAACACCATATGTGGTTTTATATCTTAACTGTTGCTTCCAAGAGTGTTGGTGGTTCATCCAAGCAAAACAATGTCTTTGACAACATCAATGTTTTGTCCATTTATCTTGATGTTATTTATTGGATCACTGGTGAAGATTTTTGTTTTCTTTGTATTGAGGTACAACTCAATACAAATTAATAACTTGTTTAAGTCCTCTTTGCTTTCAGCAAGCAACGTTGTATCATCTGCATATTGCTAGTTGTTAATAAGTCTTCCTCTAATCTTTATGCCACAATCTTCTTCATAGAACCCAGCTTCTTGGATTATTTGCTCAGCATACAGATTGAATAAGTATGGTAAATACAATACAACCCTGGTGCAAATCTTTGCTAATTTTGAATCATTCAGTGTCCCTTTATTCTATCTGAACAACTACTTTACTATGTTTATGAATGTGGGTACAATTACACTAGCAGAGTGTTTTGTATACAGCAGGTACTTAACCAATACTTGCTGAATGAATGAAGTTATTACCTTCTTTGTTCCTTAAAGGTCATGTCTACTACTCTACTTTTTGGGGTCAGTGACACATGTAGAAAACAAGTCCTCCAAATACAGTTCCCTAGATTGCATTCCATGGAGAATTTATCTCAATAAAGACTAAGGACAGTGACAAAAGAAGTTTAGTCAAAAATCTTAAACTTTGTAGGAAACATTCACTCAAATCAAGTCAAAAGAGGAAAATAATAAGAATATGGATGCTACCAAATGTTTGCCAGCTGTCCTTTTTTCATTAGAATTGAAGCTCTGGATATTTTAAATGTTTAAATACTGTGTCATGTAGAATAACCACAAGGTTGGCAGTTCAAATCCACCAGACAATCCTTGGAAACTATACAGGGTCTCTATGAGTTGAAACCAACTCAGTGGCACTTAACAGAAAAACTACACTAACTGAAAGTTTGACCATTTGAACAAACTCAGAGGTGTGTCTTTTGAGGCACCCCTAAATTGATTCAAACTGCAATGGGTTTGATTTTGGTTTGTTACATTAAAAACTGACTGCTAAGGGTTGACACGGATGGACAACTTAGACATTGGCTACCCAAAATGGGAGAGCTACAAAAGCATAAAGTGACTTGCTTACAAGCTTTCAAGAGGGAGCCTAGATTCAGAGGGTACAGGGGAAGGTAGAATCTCGACTAAGTGGTTTCCAACCTGTCTGGATGGGGCTGGAGAAAGGAAATGGGGATAAGACTCTTGTGGTTCAATAGTGAATAATTGCTATCAGGACTGATTGTGAGTGGTGCGAATGTAAAAGTAGACATTTTGTAACAAAAGGATGGGAATGGTTGATCTTGAAGTCCAGGAGCAGTGGACCTTGGGACTATCAAGGTAGAAGAGCAGAGTGCAGGACACTATCTAGAGAAGCCGTGAGATAGTGACACCAGAGATAGAGGCAGAGACAATGACATGAAGAGATGGAGCAGCTGGGGACTCTGGACTAAGGGAAGGATAGAAGCTGTGTGCTAATGGCCAGGGGTCAGGCTTGCAGGGTGTACCCTTTGGTGTTTGAATGGTTATACATTCCTGAGTGCTTCAGTGTACATCCAAAACAAACAAACAAACAAAAACACAGAAGAAATGAAACACACACACACACAATGCCTGCTAGTACAGATTTCTGTTAGAATGACATAGAATGGGCTAAAGAGTTAAATGTTGACGTCATTGGTGTCAGCTTCCAAGTGGTAAGTGGCTGTATCGATCCTGAGATCTCCATGCAAGCAATCGCCAATGGATGCCACTGTGTATTTGGCATAGGAGCTGAAGTTGGTTTCAGCATGTATCTGATATATATTGGTGTTGGGCTTTCTGGATCTAAGGATGTGAAACTTAAATGTGAATATAACACCAATGTAATCAATCCAGCATTGGACAAATATTTCCTATCAGATTGTGGAGTGAAAATCATCACTGAACCCGACAGATACTATGTTCTATCTGCTTTCACCTTTTGCTGTTAATATCATTGTCAAGAAACTTTTGTATTAAATGAACAGACAGGCTCTGATGATGTAGATGAATCAAGTGAACAAATCTTTATGTATTATGTGAATGATGGAATATATGGATCATTTAGCTGCATCATTTTATGATCATGCACATGTAAAGCCCCTTCTGCAAAATAGACCCAAATTAGATGAGAATTATTAATCATCTAGCGGATGTAGACCAACGTGTGATGGCCTTGAATGGATTGTTGAGCACTGTGACTTGCCAAAATGCATGTGGGTGATTGGGTGTTGTTTGGAAACATGGGTGCTTATACTGTTGCTGCTATTTCTACTTTCAATGAGTTCCAGAGACCAACTAACTATGTACTATGTGATGTCTGGGCTGACATGATAACTTATGCAGCAAATCAGGAACTACAAGTCCCCATTAGAAGTCCAGGAGCAGGATATCAGCACCCTACCTTTGCCTTGTGCTTGGAAAAGTGGACTTAAATGATATCTAACAACTTATGCTTAACTGTGAGTTCGGCTTGAGTTAACTTAATTACTGCTATGTTTGAAATGTCTTTATAAAAGTAGGGTTGGTGCAGATGCACCAATAAGGAGGACTAAGAGATGGGGGTCACACTTAATTGTGTTCCTATGGAAACTATTTGAATATTTATTTTTATTCACTTTTCAAACATACTATTAAAAAACATGCACCCAGCTGCTAAGGCAACATTTGTCACTTATCTGTTTGCAGAATGAATCAAATGCTTAGTGTTGTGACCGTTTAAAGGTAAAGTATCTTGAAATAATTGAAAAAAGTAATTAAAAATTAATTAAATTAAAAACAAAAAACCTTGCTTTTGAGTCTATTTCTATTCAGAAGCACATCATAGGAGCAAACTGTCTGGTTACAGCCAGGTCTCCTCTTGTTACATTTTACAGCTTACTTTTTTTTTTTAATCCTGATTTTTTTAAAGACATAAACAGAATTTTATATAATACTTTTCAATAAAAATAAAGGCAGAGATTAAATTAATAAAATTAATTTTAAACAACACAAAGCTAGTTTCAAACAAACCTTTAACATTAATTTTTCTCCCATTTTGACAATTACCATATATCCTTTTTTTTTTTTTTTACATTCTGATCATTGTACAATTACAATACTTTCCAACACTATTTACCTTTATTGCTTTTTTTAAAATAAATATTTGTTTAAATGTCCAAAGGACACATTTTGTAAGGCAGCTTCCTGTCTGCGTACTCGCTCCTTTTCTTAATCCATGGGCCTAAAGACCACTGCTATTTTGTCTCTCTGTCATCACCTCCAGCTGCTTTTCTGGAAAGGATCCCTCTCTCCACTCATGTTCTTGCCTTTGATAGTCCTAGGGTCCCTCATTCCTGAGATGACAAATAAGGGTCTACTCCCCCTTTTAGTTGCCCCTCTTCTACAATTACAGTTATGACAATCATCATTAGATCTAAAAATAATTGTTCACAATTGTATAATAGTTTTATCCTACTCATTGTCAGACCCATCTGGACAAGAAGGAAATTATTCAGTTGGATTTCTTTCTTACTTCATATATTCTGACACTAAGCACCCTCATGAAAGCTTGTAAGTAAACCACTTAGTGGCTTTGAAGCCTCCCAAATCTTGGTAACCAAAGTTGCCATCCCTAACAGCCCAGTGTACTCAGGAGATATGTTTTATCCTTGATATGGAGAACTCTTCCCTATTTGGTTGGAATTTTGAACAGCCTCATCTGGTTAATGAGGTTATAGCAACTTATGCTTTCTTCCTGTATCATACTTCCTTATCTTCATCTGATTGAATTCTAGTCAGCAAGCCATCAAGCCATTTACACTAGGTTCAATGGATACTTTCTGCAAGTCCAGGAGTTCTTGCACTGTTCTCCAATCTTCAGATCTAGTGGCAGCTTCATTTTTGACTGTAGCCCTCACAAGCTTAATTTTTATCCTAGCTTTTTAAAGTACCTAATACTTTTCTTATTTATTCAACAGTGCCTGAAACTTTAAATATCTTATGTGCCTAACTAACTCGAAATTTCCTTATTTTCCCAAAAGAACAGCCCCACTCAATGAACTGTTTTGCCATCCTGAATATATTGAAACTTAAGAACACAGATGAAATAGAAAAATGTGTTTTTATAATGTTTCATGTACTATGCAGTTATAAACATCTAAAAGTATATTAATTGGTGAGGTTGCAAAATGTGATTAACATAATTAATATCACTCAATTATGTATAAAGAGTCCTGGTGTGGTGATGCAGGTTAATGCACTAGGCTGCAAAGTCAATTGAACCACAAGGTTGGTGGTTCAAGCACACCAGCCATTCTTTGGAAATCTTATACAGGGTCTCTATGGTTCGGAACCAATTCGACAGCAATTAGCAATAACAACAACAATTATGTATAAAATGTTGAATGGACAATTTCTACATTATAACCACTTAATGGGTTTTTAAAGTGATATTTCATTTGTGAGGTTAAATCATCAAGTATATTCCCCATTTTTCTAATTCTTCCAAATAGCTTCCACAAATTTCCTAAATTGTTATTGAGGCCAGTTCAGGCAAATTGTTATTCAAATAAAGTAACTGAGAGAGAAAAGCTTAATATGAGAGATTTTCATAAAGACTCTAGTGTAACAGATTGAATTTTTATGAAGAATAAATTTTGGTTGAGCACAAAACTCTTGTTTTATACTCAGGTTTATGAGGGTAAGTCAAAAAGTATTGCTACAAAACCATACATAATTTTATTAAACAAAAATATATTCCAATCTTCTATCAGTTTGTCAAAGTGTGGTGGCTGTGTGTTGCTGTGATGCTGGAAGCAATGACACTGATATGTTAAATACCAGCAGGGTCAACCATGGTAGACAGATTTCACCTTAGCTTCCAGACTAAGATAGACCAGAAAGAAGGAAATTAGTCACTGAAAACCCCATGAACATTAGTGAAGCACTGTCAGACTGTGAGCACAAAATATTGAATATTTAAACATTAGGAAGAGTACCACAATACTTTCAGATACAAAGCCAGCATATAAGCCCTTCATGCAAGAAGGCAATGAAAATATGACTGTGGAAGAAGTGCCTCCTCAAAGTACAGTGGACTGTGATGAGACATATGAAGTAAAGTTTTCTGTACCTTAATATGCTCATGTAACATAACTTAAAATAAAGAGAAACAACTGTAAACATCCAATATTAATCAGAACAAGTAATGTACAAAACCTGATATTAGGAAAATTGGAAGTTGTCAATAATGAAATGTAAGGCATAAGGATGTATATTCTAGTTATTAGTGAACTGAAATAGACAGTTATTGGCCACTTGAAATCTGGCAATGATATGGTGTATTATGCAGGGAAAGACAAATTGAAGAGGAATGGTGTTGCAGTCATCATCAAAAAGAACATTTCAAGATTTATCTTGAAATATAATACTGTCTGTGATGTTGTTGTTGTTAAGAGCCATGGAGTCGGTTCCAACTCATAGCAACCCTGTATAGGGTTTCCAAAGAGCAGCTGGTGAGTTTGAACCACTGATCTTCTTGTTCAAATGACTTTGCAGTCCAGTGCATTAACCCACAGTGCCACTCCAGGACTCTTACTGTCTGTGATAGTTGTTGGTGCATACATTTTAATATTACTTGCATTAATGCAACTGCTTTGTAGGCTTATTTATAATATATATAAATAAACCTACAAGGAAGATGATTTAATACCAGTAATATTAAAATGTATGCACCAACAACTAAGGTCAGTGATGTTGAAATTGAATAATTCTACCAATGTCTTCAGTATGAAATTGATCAAACACATAATCACAATGTGTTGGCAATTACTGGCAATTGGAATAAAAGGTTGGAAACAAAAAGGAGGAATCATCATTCTAAAGTATTGCCTTGGTGATAGAAACAATACAGGAGATTGCATGAAATAATTTTGCAAGACCATTGATTTCGTCATTGCAATTACCTGTTTTAAAACAACATAGATTACTTTAAACATGGTCCTCACCAGAAGGAATACACAGAAATCAAATTGACTACATTAGTGGAAAGAGATAGAGGAAAAATTCCATATTATCAGCCAAAACAAAACCAGGGGCAAACTGAAGCAGACCATCAATTGTTCATATGCAAGTTCATGTTGAAGCTTAAGAAAATGAACACAATTATATGAGAAGAAAAATATGACTGGGGACAGAGCCTACCTGAATATAGAGATCATCTCATAAATGGATTTGATGAACTAAAAACTGATGATTGAAGGCCAGAAGACTTGTGGGATGACAAGAACATTATACAGAAAGAAAGTAAAAAGCCACTAAGAAGACAAGAAAGAAAGAAAAGACCAAAATGGATGTTAGAAGCAAGTCCAGTGTCGAGTTACTAGTGCAAATAGAAGAAAAGAACAGATAAAAGAGTGGATCAGCAAATTTAAAAGGACAGTTAGAGATGACAAAGTCAAATATTATACAGACGTGTGCAAATACCTAGACAACCAAAATGGAGGAACACCTTCAACATTTCTCAAGCTGAAAGAAATGAAGAACAAATTTAATCTTCAACTTGGAATACTGAAAGATTGTATGGGCAAAATATTGAATGTTGCAGAAAGCATCAAAAGAAAATGGAAAGAAAACAGAGTCACTGTACCAAAAAGAAACGGTTGATGTTCAACAATTTCAATGCAAACCATATGATCAAGAGCCAATAATACTGATAGAAGAAGTCCAAGGTGCACTGAAATCATTGGCAAAGAACAAGGAATATGAATTGAAATAGTACAAGTTATGTAGCAATGGATGTACTCATTCATCTATGCCAAGAAATTTGGAATACAGCTACCTGACCAAATAATTAGAAGAGATCTATATTTAAGGCCAGGTGACCCATGGGAATGCAGAAATCATTTGACAATATCATTAATATCTCATGCAAGTAAAAATTTGCTAAAGATAATTTTTAAAAAGCTTGCAACAGTACAGTGACAGGGAACTGCCAGAGGTTCAAGCTGGTTCATATGAGGAAAAAGGGCTATCATTGCTGATGTCAGATGTATATTGGCTGAAATAAGAGAATACCAGAGAGATGGTTACCTCTAATTTATTGACTGACTACAAAAAAAGCTTTCAATTTTGTGGATCATGACAAGCTATGGACAACACTACAGGAAATGAGTATTTCAGAACAGTTATTTGTACTCATGAAGAACCTGTATAAAAACAAAGAAGAAGATGTGTTAATGGCAGATTAGGGAGAAGTGCCGTGCAGATATCCACCAGTAATAACACAGAATACCTGAAGAAACCAGTTCAGGGTACAGTCCTGGAACTCTGAAATACGTATAAATGAATATTCAGAAGGATTGAAGGCGTACTACCAGTGGGATGTGTAGCAGAAGCAAAACAGGTGGTGTTTTCTGATCAATGGCTGCCAGTGAGTCCCAGAGCAGCCATCTTGAGTGGGATGGTGTGGATGAAGGATCAAGGGAGTCCTCCCACTGGAGAGGTCTGGCCAATCTGTCAGAGATAAAGATGTGAACTCTTCTTCTTTTTTTTTTTTTTTTCTCCAGTAAATTTGTCTGTACACCTTTACTCTGGTAACTAGAGGGGGTACCTGAGTAAATGGATACACATGCTCCCATGCTTAGAGAGATATACTGCTCATGTACTCAGATCTGTTCAATAAAGATCAGTAGGCCCAGAATCAAAAAAGGAGAGAAGTCAACAGGAACAGCTTAAACAGCCCAAACAGCTCTGGCCAGCACTAGATTGTTTCTAAATAGGAGAAACACCTTAACAGGCTTAAGGAAATGAGAGACAGGCAGAAAAAAAAAAAAAATGGAAAAAGGGTGAAAATTAAATTTTGAGTTACATCATAAAAAGACTGCAAAGACTCCTTTGCAGTCTAGGAGTGGAGGTCCCTGGGACCATCAAAGAAGAAGAGCGGAAAGTGGAACCCTGCCCAGAGAAGCAGTGATGCCAGAAATGGAGGCAGAGATGATGACGTGGAAAGATGGAGTGGTTGGGGACTCTAAACCCAGAGAAGGAGAGGGGCTGTGTGTTGACTACCAGGGGACAGGCTTGCAGGTTATACCCTTTGGTTGGTTGATGATGCATGGAGGGGATTGTAACCATGGCAATGAGATGATATACGATAGAATGAATGTAAAACTAATGTTCTCCCATGTAAACTATCACATAATTCGCAATAAAACATTAAAAAAAGAAGAAGAAGAAGAAGAAGGAATGATAACATTTTGAAATTTCTCAGGCAGCCATCAAGGAAAGAAGCTGAAAAGGTGGCGTTAAAATCTTATTCATATTTTGTGATGGGTTTATGTTTTGTTTTGTTTTGTGGCAATTATAAACTTTAGTGTCTAAACTGTTTTTTGTTTTTGTTTTTGTTCCCTGTTTACCTTGGGGGGGTGGGGCTCTTTATCTCCCTACATTATCTAAGCAGAGACAGTAATTACAATTATATAGCCAAGCTACATTTGTACCATCTGGGCAAAAGCCAATACCAGGTGTTATACAACAGATAACTGACATTTGCTAAAGCTATTCTGAGTTGAGTAACAAATGAAGCAAAAAGAGAATTCCATATATTGATAAAATCTACCAATAGACAATCAGAAAGCTTACTAACACACAAAATGCATTCTTCTGTCAGTTTCTCGTACTCTCGTACTGCGGTAGCTTGTAAGTTGCTGTGATTCTGAAAGCTATGCAACTAGTATTTTAAATATCAGCAGCGTCACACATGGTGGCCAGTTTTCAGATGAGCTTCCAGAAGAAGACAGACTAGGAAGAAGGAGTAACAAATTACTTCTAAATATTTAGTCACTGAAAATCTTATGAATAGCAAAGAAACATTGTCAGATATAGTGCTGGAAAATGAGCCCCTCAGTTTGGAAGGCACTCAAAATGTGACTCCTCAAAGAGCTGCCTCCTCAAAGTAGAGTTGACCATGATGACACAAATGGAGAAGCCCGTGGGAGAAAAGCCAGTGGGACTTTCATTTGCTGATGGAGCACAACTCAAAATGAAGAGAAATAGCTGTAAACATCCATTGAAAACTGGAACATGGAATGTACGAAATATGAATCTGGGAAAATTGTAAGTTGTCAAAAATGAAATGGAACACATAAACATCAATATCTTAGGTATTAATGAGCTGAAATGGACTGGTGTTGGCCATTTTGAATCTCATGAACACATGGTTTACTATGCCAGATATGGCAAATTGAAGAGGAATGGTGTTGCATTCATTGTCAAAAAGAACATATCCAGAGCAGTCATGAGGTACAACGCTGTCTGTGATAGGATAATATCCATGCACATATAGGGAAACCCAGTTAATACCATTAGTATTCAAATTTATGCACCAACCAATAAAGCCAGTGACGATAAAATAGAATTCTACCATCTTCTTCAATCTGAAATTGATCTGACATGCCATCAGGGTGTATTGATCATTGCTGGTGATTGGAATGCAAAGTTAGGGAGGAAAGAGGAAGGATCAGTAGTTGGAAAATAAGGCTTTGAGGATAGAAATGATGCTGGGGAACGCATGATAAAATCCTGCAAAGTCAGTGATTTGTTCATTTCAAATACCTTCTTTAGACAGCATAAGAGACAACTGTACATATGAACCTCACCAGATGGAATACATAGAAATCAAATTGACTACATCGGTGGAAAGAGATGGTGGAAAAGCTTCATGTCATCAGTCAAAACCAGGCCAGGGCTGACTGTGGAACAGACCTTCAATTACTGATATGCAAATTCAAACTGACACTGAAGAATATGAAAACATGTCCACGAGAGCCAAACTATGATCTTGAATATATCCCACCTGAGTTTAGGGATCATCTGAAGAACATTTGATACATTAAACACTAAAGACCAAATACCAGAAGAGTTGTGTGATGACATCAAGAACATCATACAGGTAGAAAACAAAAAGTCATTAAGACGACAAGAAAGAAGGAAAAGGTCAAAATGAACGTCAGAAGAGACACTGAAACTTGCTCTCCACTGTAGAGATGCTAAAGCAAATGTAAGAAAAGAGGAGGTCCAAGAGCTGGGCAGAAAAGTTCAAAGATCAGCTCGAGAAGATAAAGGAAAAAAGTGCAACCAAATGTGCAAAAGTCTGGAATCAGAAAACCAAAAAGGAAGAACACGCTCAGCATTTCTTAAGCTAGGGGAACCGAAGAAAAAATGCAAGTCTCGACTTCCGTTATTGAAAGACTCTCTGGGCAAATTATTGAATGATGCAGAAAGCATCAAGAGAATACGGAAGGAAAACACAGTCACTGTACCAAAAGGTTCATGTTCAACCATTTCAAGAGGTAGCATATGATCAAAAGCCAATCATACTGAAGAAGGAAGCCCAAGGTGCATTGAAGGAAATGGCAAAGAACGAGGCACCAGGAATTGATGGAATAAAAATTGAAATATTTCAAGAAAATGAGGCAGTACAGGAGGCACTCACTCATCTCTGCAAAGAATTTCGGAAGACAACTATCCGGCCGACTGATTGGAAGAGATCCATATTTGTGCCCATTCCAAAGAGACGTGACAGAATGCGGAAATCATCAGACAATCTCTTTGATATCCCATGCGAGTAAAGTTTTACTAAAGGTAATACAGAAAGATCTACAATCATACATTGACAGAGAGTTTCCAGAGATTCAAGCCAGATTCAGAAGAGGCTGTGGAACGAGGCATAGCATTGCTGATGTCTGATGGATCTTGGCTGAAAGCAGAGACTATCAGAAAGATGTGTACCTGTGCTTTATTGACTACGCAAAGGTTTTCAATTGTATGGACAGCATTGCGAATTATGAGTATTCCAGAACACTTAATTGTGCTTATGAGGAATCTGTACATGGGCCAAGAGGCAGTTGTTCAAACAGAACATAGGAAAACTGAATGTTTGAAAATTAAGAAATGTGTGTGACAAGGTAGTAATATTTAACCATACTTATTCAAACTCTATGCTGATCAAATAGTCTGAGAAATGGCTATATGAAAAAAAAAACATGGCATCAGAATTGGAGGAAGACTCATTAACAACCTGTGATATGCAGATGATACAACCTTCCTTGTTGAAAGTGAAGAGGACTTAAAACATTTCTGATGAAGGTCAAAGAGCACAGCCTACTGTATGGATTACATCTCAATGTAAAGAAAACAAAAATCCTCACCACTGGACCAATAAACAACATTCTTATGAACAGAGAAAAGATTGTAGTTGTCAAGGACTTCATGCTTCTTGGATCAACTATTAACACTCATAGAAGTAGCAGTCAAGAAATCAAATGATGTATTGCATTAAGCAAGACCTTTTTAACGTGTTGAAGAGCAAAGATATCAGCTTGAGGACTAAAGTGCACCTGACCCATGCCATGGTATTTTCAATAACCTCCTCTGCATTCCAAAGTTGAACCGTGAATAAGGAAGACCGTAGAAGAATTGATGCCTTTGAGTTATGGTGTTGAGGAGAATATTGAAGGTGCCATGGGCTGCCAAAAGAACCAATAGATCCGTTTTGGAAGAAGTGCAGCCAGAGCGCTCATTGGAGACCAGGATGGCCAAACTTCATCTCCCATATTTTGGACATATTGTCAGGAGGGAGCAGTCGCTAGAGAAAGATATCATGTTTGGTAAGGTGGAGTATCAGAGAAAAAGAGGAAGACCCCCAGAGAGATGGATTGACAAAGTGGCAGCAATGATGGACTCAAGCGTGGCAACAATACTGAGGTTAGCTCAGGATCGGGCAGTGTTTTGTTCTTCTGTGCATAAGGTTGCTATGGATTGGTAAGACTTGATGGCACCTAACAACAACAATTATGTTCTACTTACCCAGTAGCTTTTAAATATGGTGTTATTCATTTTTCTTGTGTTTGTCTTTAATTTATTGGTCTTTTTTTTATGATTTCTAATTTTATAGCATTGTGATCTGAGAAGATACTTTGTAGTATTTTGATGATTGTAAATTTATGGAGGCTTGTTTTGAAGTGTAACACATGATCTATTCTGTGTCTGTGCCATTTGCACTAGAAAAGAATGTGTATTGTGCTGTAGTTGGGTTGAATGCCCTGTATGTATCTATGAGGTCAAATTGGTTGACTGCATTGTTAAATTCCTCTATGTTTTTATTGAGTTTCTTTTAATTTTTTTCATTCAATTTTCATTTTTAAAAATAAGTTTGTATTGTGAATTGAGTGATAATTTACATGGGGAGCATCAGCTTTACATGCATTCTATCATATGTCGTTTTTTTGTAATAATTTCAATCCTGTCCATGCATCATCATTCAAAAGCATTTGCTTCCAATCACTTTGGGTTTTTTTAGTTTTTTTTTTTTTGGATGTACACCGAAGTACTCAGGAATATATAACCATTCAAACAAGCAAAGCATATATCCTGCAAGCCAGACCCCCAGCTGCCAGCACATAGCACCTCTCCCTGCTTGAGTCTAGAGTCCCCAGCTGCTAGGTCTCTCCACATCATCACCTTTGACTTCATCACTGGCATCACTGCCTCTCTGGATAGGGTCTGGCAATCCACTCTTCTCCCTTGATGGCCCCAGGGTCCTCCACTCCTAGGCTGCAATATCAACCACTCCCTTTGTTTTGTTTCAAAACGTCTACCTTAACATTTGCAACATTCACAATCAGTCCTGATAGCAATTATTCACTATTGAACCACAAGAGTCTTATCCCCATGTCCTTTCACCAGTCCCATATAAACAGGTTGGAAACCACGCAGTGGATATTCTACCTTCCCTGTCACCCACTGAAACTAAGCTTTCTCTTGAAAACTTGTAAGCCAGACATTTCATGTATTTGTTGTCCCCTCCTTTTTGGGTACCCAATGTCTAAGTTGCCCATCCCTGTCAACCCTGTGTACAGAGGTGGTGGAAATGGTCCTTGCTGTAAAGATTCGTTCCCTCTTTTAAGCTACTACATCCATAAGCATAGGTCAAGTTCATCAAATTATAGCAGATTATAACCTTTGTCCTCTTTTTTTCTTCTTCTAGTAGAGTTCTGATCATACAGTCATTGAAGCTAGGTCAAATGAGTACTATCTGCAAGTATGGGTGTTCTTGTGCATCTCCCCTCACTTCAATCATCTGGATGCTTCACTCTCTGCTCCAGTCCTCTGTGACTATGTCCCTATACATGGGCTCAGGAGTCCTCAGGTCTCATAATACTGCTGGCCACCCAAGTTGAAAGGAGTCTATTCAACATGATTTGACTTAGCTCACAGCTTTGTTGCTGTTTTTTTACCCCCCACTTCCCATTATCATTATACCAACGTGGTCACCAGCAACATTACATGCCTGCTCATGTAGTCCCTTTGAGTTTCAGTCTTGGAAGAGGACTTGCCCTGAGGGGACTTGATTGCTTGTTTTGATGGCTTCCTGGTGAACAACCTGCTTGTTCTTGTAGTAGTCAATCAGACTGTTGTTACTGTTTTAGATTTTTCCAGCTGGTCTTTCTTTCAAGAAATATCTTCTATTCCTCTGGCTGCTCCAGGTTGGTCTGTTTGTTTTTTCAAGTGGAAATTTCCCACCTCAGAAGATTCTGAATAGGGATCAGGATTCCACCTATGGTCATATGCAATGGAAAGTCCCTGAAGGAAGCCTCTTTCATTGGACAAGTTCTAGCCCCATTTTAGATATTCCAATCAGTTATAGCAGAAGACGGGATTACAAGCTTTCTATAATAATGTTTCTGGCTACTCCTTTCTCTCCCCCTCAATTGTTTATTTTAAAATAGTAGGCAAGGGAAACCAAGATTCAAAAGACAGCCAAGCATGTTAACATTATTTCCCCTTTTACCCATGCCTCAGTCCCTGTATCCCAGAGCACTGTTGTTCCAAGGTTAAGCATGAAACATTATTTACCTCTGTCCCATTTAGCCCATGCAAACTTGCCTAAATGTTCTCCCATACTCCTTGTCCTTCCATTCTCCTGTCCCTTATTGTGTATTTCCTCAAACTATCTTGTGTCTATTCCCTACACTGTGCTCCAACTTGCCCTCCCTCCCATCACCCCACCTAGTACACAAAGGTAACCATCAAATCTTTTATTTTCCCCCCTTTTAGTTTGGGTACTAAATCTTAAGCTTTTACAATAATGCTTCTATGCAGTATTTATCCTTTTTTGACTGACTAATTTCATTCAGCATAATGTCCTCAAGGTTCATCCATGTTATGTGTTGGCTTGCAGCTTCCTTGATATTCTTCAAGGTAGCATAATATTCCATTGTGTATGTACCAAAGTTGTTTATCGAGTCTTCCATTGATGGGTACTTAGCCTGTTTTCATCATTTTGCTACTGCAAATAGTGCTGTTATGAACATTGGTATGCATATATCTACTTGCGTTATGGCTCATATGTCTTGTGGATAAATACCAAGTAGAGGAATTGTTGGATCATAAGGTATATCTATTGCCAAATTTCTGAGGAAGCATCATATTGTTTTTGGAGTGGTTGGACCATTTTGCAATCCCAACAGTAATGTAGGAGAGTCCCAGTTTCTCTGCATCCTCACCAGTATTTATTATCCTCTACTTCTCTGATTTTCTTTGTTATTGATGGTTTGAGATGATACCTCATTGTTGTTTTGATTTGCACCTCTCTAGCGCTGTGGGCTAGAGAACTCTGGTAGTGTAGTGGTTACAAATCAGGCTGCAAACCACAAGGTCAGCAGTTCGAAACTACCAGCTGTTCTGTAGTAGAAAGATGAGGCTTTCTGCTCCCATAAAGATTTACAGCCTCAGAAACCCTGTACAGGGTCGCTATGTGTCTGAACCAACTCCATGACACATAACTACCTAACTAGCGCTGTTGGCTAAGCAAAGTCGCTTGAACTGTAAGGTTGGTGGTTCAAGTTCACCAGCTGCTCCTTGGAAACCCTATACAGGGTCACTATGGGTCAGATAGACTGGATGGCACTGAACAACAAGAACAAATGGCTAATGATCATGAACATTTCTTCATATGTTCTTTGGCTGTCTGGATCTCCCCCTTGGGGAAGTGTATATTCATGTCCTGTGCCCATTTTTGAACTGGGCTATTTGTCTTTTTCTTGTAGAGGTGTTGTAGATTCCTATATATTTTAGAAATTAGCCTTTTGTCTGATGTATCATTGCAAAAGATTATTTTCCTTTCTGTAGGCTACCTTTGTACTTTTTTTTTGGTGAAGTCTATTGATGCACATAAGTTTTTAATTTTTAGTATGTCCCAATCAGCCATTTTGTCTACTTTTGTTTGTATAATTTTAAAAATATTTGGTATTCTGTGTGTCCTGTATTAGAGCCCTCAAATTTGTCCCTATTTTTTCATTGATGGCCTTTATAATTCTGGGATTCACATTCAAGTCTTTAATCCATGCTGAGTTGGTTTTTGTATATGGTGTGAGGTAAAGGTCTTGTTTTCAATCTTTTGCATATCACTTTCCACTTCTTCCACAATCATCTGTTGAAGAGACTAACCCCCACCCGTGCAATATACTTAGGCCCTTTGCTGACAATCAGTTGGCTTTTATGGATGAGTTAATTAATTTCTGAATTCTTGATTCTGTTCCACTGACCTATGTATCTTTCACTGTACCAGTGCCAAGCTGTTTTTAACCACTGTAGCCATGTTGTAAATTTTGAAATCAGGGTGTAAGAGGCTTCCAACAGTATTCTTCTTATTAAGCAGTGTCTTGCTTATCCTGGGTCTTTTTCCTTTTCATAAAAAGTTTTTAATTGTTTTTTTTTCCATCTCTTTGAAGAGTGTCATTGAAATATGGATTGAGATTGCATCATATGTGTAGATTGCTTTAGTCAGTATTGACATGTTCACAATGTTAAGTCTTACTATCCAGGAATATGGCATACTCTTCCATTTTTGTAAGTCTGTTTTGGGTTCTTGTAGTAGTGTTTGGTAGTTTTCCTTGTATAGGTCCTTTGTTTCTCTGGTTACATTTATTCCTAGATATTTTATTCTTTGGAAGGCTGTTGTAAATGGTATTGCTTTCCTAATGTACTTTTCAGTGGTGTCATTTTTGGTATAGAGTAATCCAACCAGTTTTTGTATGTTGATCTTACACCTTGCCACTTTGTTAAATCCTCCAATGAGGTTTAGTAGGTTTTTTTTTTTTTTTTTTTACTGAGTCTTTGGGGTTTTCTATGTGTAGGATCATATCATCTGCAAATAGAGTTTTCCTTCCTCTTTGCCAATTTGGATGCCTATAATTTCCCTATCTTTTTGTATAGCTCTGGCTAAGACTTCCAAAACAATATTGAATAGGAGTGGTGACAAAAGGCATCCTTGTCTGATTCTTGTTCACAGAGGGAAGACTTTCAGTTTCTATACATTAAGAGTATATATTGTATATATTGCTCCTAAATATATTGAGGTATTTCCCTTCAATTCTTACTTTGTTGAGTGTGTTTTTCTCAAGAATGGTTGATGGATTTTGTCAAATGTCTATTCTGAATCAATCGATATGACCATGTGATTATTTTCCTTTTTCTTATTTATATGGTAGATTACATTGTTTGCTTTTCTAAAGTTGAACCATCCTTGCACCCCTGATAGGCGAATGCCACTTAGCTACGATGTATTATTTTATTTTATGTGCTGTTGGATTACGTTGGCTAAGAATTTGTTAAGAATTTTTGCATCTATGTTCATGAGGGGTAATAGTCTATCATTTTCTTTTTTAATGATATCCTTCGCTGGATTTAGTATGAGGGTTATGCTTCTTCATAAAATGTATTAGGAATTTTTCCATCCTCTTCTATATTCTGAAGTAATTTGAGTAGAACTGATAACAAATCTTCCATGATTGTTGGTGAAACTTACCAGTGAAGCCATCTGGACCTGGACTTCTTTAGGTTGGGAATTTTGTGATGACCTGATCAATTTCTTCTTTTGTTATTGGTGTGTTCATGTTTTCTATTTCAGTCTGTGTAAGTTTATGTAGGTAGTATTTTTCTAATAATGTATCCAGCTCTTGTAAGTTTTTAAATTTGTTGACGTATATTCTTCATAATATTCTCTTCTTATCTTTTTTATTTCCTTTGATTCTGTTGTGACATCTTCCATGTGGTTTCTAATGCACATTATTTCTGTCTTCTACCACTTTTCTTATTGTAGGTTTGCCTATGATTTGTCAATTTTATTAATTCTTTCAAAGAACCAGCTTCTTGATGACCAGGGGGCAGGCTTGCAGGGTATACCCTTTGGTTGGTTGATGATGCATGGAGGGGATTGTAACCATGTCAATGAAACAATATATGATAGGAATAATGTAAAACTAATGTTCTCCCATGTAAACTATCACAAAATTCACAATAAAACATTTTAAAAAAGAACCAGCTTCTTATCTTGTTAATTCTTTCTATGTTGTTGTTGTTGTCAGGTGCCATCGAGTCGGAACTGATTCATAGCGACCCCATGCACAGCAGAACGAAACAATGCTCGATCCTGGGCCAACCTCACCACCGCTGCCACCCCCGAGTCCATCAATGATGCCACCT
>NW_006408719.1:4026909-4034094 GCF_000296735.1 Chrysochloris asiatica | reverse complement strand
TCCAAAACAGATCTATTGGTTCTTTTGGCAGTCCATGGCACCCTCAGTATTCTCCTCCAACACCACAACTCAAAGGCATCAATTCTTCTACAATCCTCTTTATTCACAGTTTATCTGTTTTCTATTTCTATTTATAGTTTATCTGTTTTCTATCTCATGTATTACTGCTCTAATCTTTATTTCATTTCTTTTGGTGACTGTGGTAGTTGTTTTTCTTAACTGCCATTGAGTCTGTAAATTTATGGAGGCTTGTTTTCTGGCTTAACACATGGTCAGTTCTGGAGAATGTTCCATGTACTGTGCACTGGAAAATAATTTGTATTGTGTTGTTGTTAGGGTGAATGCCCTGTAAACATCTATGAAGTCAAGTTGATTGATTTTGCTGTTAAGTTCCTCTATATCTTTGTCGAGTTTTTTTTCTGGTGGCTTTATCCCTTTTTGAAAGTGGCATAATAAAATCTCCCACTATAATTGTAGAGTTTTCTATTTCTTTATTCAATTCTAATAGGTTTTGCTTCATATATCTTGGTGCTCTTAGATTTGGAGCATAAATATATATTATGTTTATACCACCTTGTTCAATTGACCCTTTAATCATGAGATAGTGTCCTTCTTTATCTCTTGTGTTGGTTTTTGCCTTAAAGTTTATTTGATAAAAGGTTAGTATTGCCATTCCTGCTCATTTTATACAGCAATTAGCTAGGTGTATTTTTTTTTCTCCATCCCTTAACTTTTAGTCTAGTTTTATCTTTGTGTGTAAGGTGTGTCTCTTGCAGGCAGCATATTTAAGGGTCTTGTTGTCTAATCCATTCTGTCACTCTCTGTCTCTTCACTGGTGCATTTAACTTATTGGCATTCAGTGTAATTTCTGATAGGTATTAATGAATTATTGTCATCATGTTAGGGTTTTTGTGTGTGTGGTGCTGCTCGTATTTTTGTTCTGCATGCATTTTTGTAATAAGTTCATGTTTTATGTGCTGTTTCTTCTCAGTTTCTACTTAGTTTTAATATTTACATGTTCTACTTGGATCTTCATTTACAAGGTATGTTGTAAATTATTAACTTTCTTTGAGGTTTTCATGTAGTCTACTAATTTTTCCTCCATTTAAGACAGTCTATTGTATCCACCACTCATCTGTCAGTTTGTCATACTGTGGTGGCTTCTGAGTTGCTGTGATTCTGAAAGCTATGCTACTGGTATTTTAAATACCAGCAGGATCACCCATGGTGGCCAGGTTTCAGATGAGCTTCCAGATGAAGACAGACTAGGAAGAAGGAGTGATATACTACTTCCGAATATTTAGTCACTGAAAATCTTATGAATAGCATAGAAATAATGTCAGATATAGTGCCAGAAAATGAGCCCCTCAGGTTGAAAGGCACTCAAAATGTGACTGGGGAACAGCTGCCTCCTCAAAGTAGAGTTGACTGTGATGACACAAATCAAGTAAAGCCCATGGGAGAAAAGCCGACAGAACCTTCATTTACTGATGGGGCACATCTCAAAATGAAGAGAAACAGCTGTAAATATCCATGTAAAATTAGAACATGGAATGTGCAAAGTGTGAATCTGGGAAATTGGAAGTTGTCAAAAATGAAATGGAACACATAAACATTTATATCTTAGGCATTAGTGAACTGAAATGGACTGGCATTGGCCATTTTGAATATGATAACCACATGAATTACTATGCCAAAATGAAAAATTGAAGAGGAATGGTGTTGCATTCATTGTCAAAAATCATGAGGTACAATGCTGTCTGTGATAGGATACTATCCATGAACCTACAGGGAAGCCCAGTTAATACCACTGTTATTCAAATTTATGCACCAACCATTAAAGCCAGTGAGGATGAAATATAAGAATTCAACCAGCTCCATGGTTCTGGCTTCCATCACTTCAATTCTATTTCTTTCAATTTCAGTGTGTTGTCTATTTCTCATATTTTATTATTAATCATTTGAACCTCTTTATTTCAGGTTTTGAATAGCTTCCAATGATATTTTTATCTTATTTGATTGTTCCTATAGCATCTTCCTGATTTCTTTATTTTTCTCAACCCCTCTATGGAGCACATGGATATACCTCAATATCATTCTCCTAAATTCCTTTTCCAGCAGTTTCAAAGTCTGCCCTGTTTCTGATGGAAATTCTTGTACTATTTCCAGCTAATTTGTGTCAGTTACTATAATTTGTTTCTGGAAATGAGCTGAGAACTTCTGTTGCTTTTTGGGAATTATCAATAATTGTTGTTGTTGTTATGTGCCATCAAGTCAGTACTGACTCATAGCGACCTTATACACATCAGAAGAAAACACTGCTCAATCTTGGGCCAACCTCACTCTTGTTGCCACGCTTGAGTCCATTGATGCTGCCACTTGGCCAATCCATCTCCTTGGGGATCTTCTTCTTTTTCTCTGACCCTCCACCTTACCAAACATGATATCCTTCTCTAGAAACTGTTCCCTCCTGACAATATGTCCAAAGTATTTGGCTTTCCTGGCCTCCAAGGAGCACTCTGGCTGCACTTCTTCCAAAACGGACCTATTGGTTCTTTTGGCAGCCCATGGAACTTTCAATTTTCTCCTCCAAAACCATAACTCAAAGTCATCAATTCTTCTACGGTCTTCCTTATTCACCATCCAGCTTTTGAATGCATATGAGGTTATTGAAAACACCATGGCTTGGGTCAGGGGCAACTTAGTCCTCAAGCTGACATTTTTGCTCTTCAACACTTTAAAAAAAGTCTTGTGCAGCAGATTTGCTTAATGCAATACGTGCTTTGATCTCTTGACTGCTGCTTCCATGAATGTCGATAGTTGATCCAAGAAGAATGAAGTCCTTGAAAACTTCTATCTTTTCTCCTTTGATAAGAATGTTGCTTATTGGTCCCATGGTGAGGATTTTTGTTTTCTTTACATTGCGATGTAATCCATACTGAAGGCTGTGCTCTTTGGTCTTCATCAGTAAATATTTTAAGTCCTCTTCACTTTCAGCAAGCAAGGTTGTATCATCTGCATATCGCAGGTTGTTGACGAGTCTTCCTCCAATTCTGATGCCACGTTTTTCTTCATAGAACCCAGTTTCTCAGATTATTTGCTCAGCATGCAGGTTGAATAAGTATGGTGAAAGAATATCACCATTCATCAGTCAATTTGTTGTACTGTGGTGGCTTGTGAGTTGCTATGATTCTGAAAGCTATGCCACAGGTATTTTATATAACCAACAGAGTCACCATGGTGGACACGTTTCAGATAAGCTTCCAGACAAAGACAGACTAGGAAGAAAAAGTGATGAACTACTTCTGAATATTTAGTCACTGAAAACCTTATGCACAGCAGAGTAGAACATACCAAAGGTAAATTTAAAAATTACTATAAATAAGAGAGAATGAAAATACAACATACCAAACTCTTTGGGAGACAGCAAAAGAAGTGTTTAAAGGACAATTTATAACAGAAAACACACACATTCAAAAAGAAGAAAGTACGAAAATAAAAACACTAACACAACAGCTACAACAATTAGAAACAGACTGCTAAAGAAAACCTACAGTAACTAGAAGAAAAGAAATAATAAAGATTTGGCCCAAAATTAATTGTTTAGAAAATAAAGAAACTATAAAAAGAATCAAAAGAAAAAGAAGCTGTTTGTCCATAAGGATTAATAAAATTGGCAAACCACTGGCAAACCTAATAAAAAAAAAAAAGAGGGAGAAGACACAAAAACACTCATAAGAAACCATTTGGTGACATTACAACAGAACCAATGGAAATAGAATAAAAACAGAACACTATGAAAAGTTGTAGTCCAATAAATTTTAATGTGTAGAGGAGATACATTTTTAGAAAAACATGACCTGCTTAAAGTTACAAAGTGAAGTAGAAAACTTTAACAAACCTATAACAAAAGAAGAAATTGATCATGTCATCAAAATAAGAAATTAATCATGTCGTCAAAGAGCTCCCAACCAAAAAGTACATGTCCTGACAGCTTCACTGGTGGTTTTAGCAAACGTTCAGAGAAGAGATGTTACCAATTCTCCTTATATTATTCCAGAATTTGGAAAACTTCCTAATGTATTTCATGAAGCAAACATAACCTTCATACCAAAACAAAGGAAAGAAAATTATAGACCAATAGCTCTCATGAACATAGATGTAAAAATTCTAAACAAAATCCTAGCCAACAGAATTCAACAACGCATCAAGAAAATCATACATCATGACCAAGTGGGATGGTTTTGTAATCCACCTTGTAATCAATGTAATCCACCATTGAAATAAAAAAAAAAAAAGGAAAATAACCACTTTATCATATCCATTGATGAAGAAAAGGCGTTTGACAAAATCCAACATCCATTCCTGATAAAAACACTCTACAAATTTGGAGTTGAAAAGAAATCCCTCAACATTATTAAGAGCATATATACAAAACCAACAGCCAACATCACTCTCAATAGAGAGACACTGCAACCTTTCCGTTTGCAAACATGAACCAGACCATGTTGCCCCTTACCACCACTCTTGTTCAATATTGTGTTGGAAGTCTTGTTGTTTTTAAATACCGTGGAGTCAGGTCTGACTCATAGTGACCCTGCACATGGTTTCCAAGGCTGCAAATCTTTACAGGAGCAGAAAGCCTCATCTTTCTCCCACAGAACAGCTGGTAGTTTTGAACTGCTGACCTTGAGGTTAGTAGCCCGATTCATAACCACTACACTAATACAAGATAGGAAATTAAAGGCATGCAAGTTGGGAAAGAAGGAAAACTCTTCCTATTTGCAGATGGTATGATTCTATACAGAGAAAACTTCTGCAAAAAAATGACTAGAACTCATTGAAAATTTCAACAAATTGGAAGGGTACAAGATAAACAGACTAAAATTAGTCAGATTTCTGTATATTAATAATGACAGTGCTGAAAGGGAAATAGAAAATAAATACCATTTACAGTATGCACCCAAAGCATGACTTATTTAGAAATAAATCTAACAAGAGAAACAAAAGACCTTTACAAAGAAAACTACAAAACACTACAAAAGAAACAAAAAGAGATTTACAAAGAATGGAAGAATATACCATGTTCTTGAATGGGAAGACTTATTATTGTGAAAATGTCAATACTATCCAAAGCAATATACAGCTATAATTGATACCCCAATCCAGATCCCAACAACATTCTTTAAAGAGATGGAAAAAAAATGATTTCTAACTTTATATGTAAAAGAAAGTGTCCTCAGATAAGCAAAGCACTGCTTAAGAAGACCAAAGGTGGAGGCCTCTCACTCTCTTATTTCAAATTTTACTACATGGCTACAGTGGTCAAAACTGTCTGGTATTGGTGTGATGAAAGATACATCAATCAATGGAACAGAATTGAGAACCCTGAAATTATCCTATCCACATACAGCCAACTGATCTTTGACAAAGGGCCAAAGTACATTGACTGGAGAAGAGATACTCTCTTCAACAGATGGTGCTAGCAAAACTGGAAATCAATATGAAAAGTTTGAAAAAAGCCTTTATCTCACACCATATACACAAACCAACTCAATATGTACTTAAGACCTAAATATGAATTCCAGAATTACAATGATCATCAATGCAAAAATAAGGACACATTTAAGGGCTCTAATACAGGGCAAACAGTGATTATCAAACATTGGGAGAATTGCACAAACATAAGTATACAAAATAGATGATTTAGACATACTAAAAATTAGAAACATGTGCATCAAAAGATTTCACCAAGTGAGTTAAATATGAGCCCAGAAAATGGGAAACATATCAGACAAGTGACTAATCTCTAAAATCTATAGGAAACTACAACACCTCTACAAAAAATTAATATATGAGCTGAGGACATGAATACACACTTCAACAAGGAAGACATTTGGGCAGCCACAAATATATGAAAAAATGTTCATCATCATCATCCATTGTTGTTGTTGTGAAGTGCCATTGAATCGATTCCTACCCATAGCGACCCTGTAGAGGGTGCCCAAGGGGCAGCTTGGTGAGCTTGAACTGCCAATCTTGCAGTGAAAAAGGCTTTGCAAGGTTCCAGAAAAAGATGGCGGATCGGGTGGAAGTGCAGTGACGAGCTCTGCCAAGAACAACACAGAATACAGGACAAAGAAGGCTCAGGGAATGGTCCCAGCACTCTGAACTACATATAAAGGAATATCTAGAAGGTTGGAAGACTTACAGCTGGGGAATGTGTGGCAGAAGCAGGAAATCAATTGCTTCCTGGTTTGGGATGCTCAGCTTCTCCAGGAGCTGCCATTTTGTGTGGGGCCAAGTGGGGAAAGGATCAGAGCAGCCACGGACGCCTGACAGAGCCGCAGAGATAGAGGTGTGGACATTCTTTTTTTTTCGTATATTTTCGTTGGTCCCTTGCTGTGTGTGTACCTCCATTCTGGTGACTATAGGGGTGCCTGAGGTGGCGGATCCTCCAGCCCCACCCTAGGAGGGTTCTACTGCACATGTTCATAGATACCCTCAAAATTTAAAGAGAGAGGACCCACTTAAAACCAAGCAGCTGACAGATATTCAGCCCAAAAGCAGGCCTTGAACTTTTCTTTTTTGCTTTTTGTCCCTGTGTTTTTTAACACAGGAAAGAGAAGGAGAGGGCTGTAAGGAGGGAAACTGCTTATTAGGGAACTCATATTAGGCTACAGATTTTTTTCTTTTTTAAATAATTTCTTTTTCTTTTTATTTTACTTATTTTTTCTTCCTTCTTCTTCTCTCCCTCCTCTCTCTTTTCTGTGAATAGAGACTACATATCAGTCTTGTTTTTGTTGTTGCTGTTTTTTAGTCTTTTTTTTTTTGCTGGCATTGTTTTGCTGTTATATGCTCCCCATTCTTCCTTTGGAGGGCTCTTTGTCTCCCTATATTACACAAGAAGAGTCAGCAACTGCTACCATACAGCCAACCTATAATCACACCCTATAAAACACCAAAACACAGGTAAAAACAAATACTAACTGCCATATAGCCAGGAAACAGACAACACCTATGAAAGTTACTCTGAGTTAAACAATAAGAAGAGTGAAAAGGGAAGCCCACATCCTGATAATACCTTCTTAGAAGCAATCAGAAAGCATAAAATATACCAAAACACATACTCAATTAAGTATTAAGGCCACAGATAAAGATTCAACATGTCCAAGAAGCAAAAGC
>NW_006408719.1:4024979-4026005 GCF_000296735.1 Chrysochloris asiatica | reverse complement strand
TCAAAACACTTTACAATGGAGTTGAGAAACGTAAGGAAGAAGTCAGGAAAGTGCAACAGGAACAATCAAATAAGATAGCTACAGCATTGGAAACAATTCAAAACCTACAGAAAGAGAACCAAACAATCAATTACAAAGTGGCAGAAATACAAAACACTCTGGAAGGACTAAGAACTAGATTAGATGAGATGGAAGGAAGAATCAGTGAGCTGGAAGACAGGTCTTTCAATACCTCTAAGATAGAAGAACAAACACAAAAAAGGATAAAAATTTCTGAAGATGATATAAGATTCATGCTGGTCAACATGAAGAGGAATAACTTAAGAATCATTGGCATTTCTGAGCAAGAAGAATCACATAAGTCCACAGAGGAAATAGTCGAAGAACTTCTGGAAGAGAATTTTTCCAACATCCTGAAAAGCGAAAAAATTAACGTACAAGAAGTGCAACGGTCGCCAAGAAGGATAGACCCCAAAAGAAAATCACCAAGACATATCATAGTCAAGCTTTCCAAACTCAAAGACGAGGAGACGCTTCTGAAAGCAGCCAGAGAAAACAGAAAGGTCACATATAAGGGCAAACAAGTCAGACTAAGCTCAGATCTCTCAGCAGGAACCACGCAGGCAGGAAGGCAATGGGGAGACATATACAAAACCCTGCAAGAAAAAAATTGCCAACCAGGAATCCTTTATCCAGCAAAGCTATCAATCAAATATGTTGGGGATATCAAAACATTCCAGGATAAACAGAAGCTATGGGAGTTCACCAAAGCCAACCCAGCACTACAAAACATCCTAAAGGGAGTTCTGTAGACTGAGAAACAACAAGAACAGACAATATCCAGAGATTGACACACATGGCAGCACCTCCCTAAACTAAGCCAACAAAAAGAAGAATTGGTAACAAAGCAAAACTATAAAAACAAACTCAGAGGCATTGTGAGGTCAGTCTATGACCAAAACAAGTACAGTGGAAAGGAAGGTAAACACGTAGGAAAAGAGACCCAGATAGGGAGAAGGTCAAAGC
>NW_006408719.1:4002219-4020451 GCF_000296735.1 Chrysochloris asiatica | reverse complement strand
GGAGGGGATTATAATCAATGTAATGAAACAAGTTATATGAATGGTTGAATGTGAAACTGATGATGTGCCCTGTAAACTTTCACTTAATCCACAATAAAAACCTTAAAAAAAAAAGGCTTTGCAGTCTGGCGCATTAACCCACAGCACCACACCAAAACTCCATTAGAGGAGTGCATGTCAAAACAACAATGAGATATCATCTCACACCAGCAATAACAGTGAAATTCAAAAAAGCAGAGCACAATAAATGCTGGTGAGTATGTGGAGAGACTGGGACCCTCCTACATTATTGGTGGGAATGTAAAATGTTTCAACCACTCTGGAAAACTCTATGACACTTCCTTAGAAAGTAGGAAATAGAAATATATTATGGTCCAGCAATTTTTCTACTTGATATAATATCCATCAGTAATATGAGCCAGAACAGGAGTAGATATGTGCACACCAATGTTTATTGCAGCCCTGTTGACAATAGCAAAAAAGGTGGAGACAACCTAAATGCCCACCAATGGAAGAATGAATAAAAAAACTTTCACATCAAGGATTAAGCCTATCCCCTTGGTTTATAGGGTTGATGTTGTTGTTGTAGTTATGTGCCGTGAAGTCGGTTCTGACTCATAGTGACCCTGCATAAGGTTTCTGAGGCTGTAAATCTTTACAGAAGCAGAAAGCCTCATCTTTCTCCAGTGGAACATCTGGTAGTTTCAAACCGCTGACCATGAGATTAGCAGCCTGATTTGTAACCACTACACTACCAGAGCTCCTACAGTGTTGATAAGGATGGACAACTTAGACACTGGCTATCTACAATGGGGATGGGGAGACTATAAAATTATGAAGTGACTGGTTACGTGTACTCAAGTGGGAGTTTAGTTTCAGGGTGTGTGGGGGGAAGGTAAAATCCCCACCAACAGTTTTCATCTTTTCTAGATGACTCTAGATGGGGATAGGATTATTTTAATTCAATAAGGAGTAATTGTTATCATGACTAATTGCGATTGTCACAACTGTAAAAGTAGAAGTTGTGTAACAAAAAGGCTTAGTATGTAATCTTGCATTCTAGGAACAGAGGACCCTAGGGCCATTAATAGAGAAGAGCCTGAGCGGAACTGGGACCCTAACCAGAGAAGTAGCGACACCAGAGATGGAGGCAGCGGTGATGGCTTGGAGAGATAGAGCAGCTGAGGACTCTAGTCTCATGGAAATAGAAAGGCGGTGTGTTAGCTTCCAGAATCAGCCTTTTCATTGTTTAAATGATTACGTATTCCTGAGTGTTTTTGTGTACTTCCAAAAATAAATAAAGAAAATAATAATCATACAGAAGGAATAGAAGTAAATACTGTTGAATGATGATGCATGGATAGGATTGTAAGCATTGCAATGAAACAAATTAATATAGGATAAGTGCAAAACTGATGTCCTCCCATATAAATAAACTATCACTCAATTCACATTTGTTGTTGTTGTTATGTGCTGTGGAGTCGGTTTCGACTCATAGCGACCCTGTACAGGGTTTCTGAGGCTGTACATATTTACGGGAGCAGAAAGCCTCATCTTTCTCCCGCGGAACAGCTGGTAGTTTCGAACTGCTGACCTTGCGGTTCTCAGCCCAATTCGTAACCACTACGCTACCAGAGCTCCTTAAATACTTTAAAATAAAAAAAGAAAAAAAAACAGTGGAAGTTGTTCTAACTGAACAAGAGTACACTGAAAGGTTTAAAATTAGGAAAAGTGTGTGCCAAGGTTGTATATTTCACCATTATTTGTTCAATCTGAAAATAATCAGAGAAACTGGATTGTAATCATCAGGATTGGAGTACCACTCATTAACAACCTGTGATATGCAGATAAAAAAATCTTGTCTACTGAAAGTGAAGAGGACTTAAAGTACTTACTGATGAAGATCAAAAACTACAACCAGTACTCTGAGTTGCATCTCAATGTACAGAAGACAAAAATACTCCTCAATAGACCAATAAGTAACATCAAGATAAATGGTAAAAAGATTGAAACTGTTAAATACTTCATTTTACTTAAATCAGTCGTCAAGTCTCATGGACGCAGCAGTCAGGAAATCAAATGTCTTATTGCATTACGAAAATTTGCAAAAAATTAAAGCAAAGTTGTCAGTTTGAGGACTAATGTGTACCTGACAAAACCATGGTATTTTCAATAGCATCAAAGGCATGTGAAATTTGGACAATGAATACGGAAGATCATAGAATAATTGATGCATTTAAGTTATGGCTTGGAGGAAACTATTAAAAGTACCATATATTGCCAAAGAACAAACAAATCTGTGTTGGAAGAAGTACAACCAGAATGCTCCTTATATGTCAAGATGGCCAGGCTTCGTCTCTCATACTTCAGACAGATTATAAGCAGGATCCAGTCCATAGAGGAGGACATCATACTAGGTAATATTGGGAACCACTCAGTGCAGATTCTACCTTTCCCCATACCTTCTGAAACTAGGCTCCTTCTTGAAAACTTGTAAGCAAGTCAGTTCGTGCTTTTGTAGCCTCCCCATTTGGGGTAGACAATGTCTAAATAAATTGTCCATCCTTGTCAACCCTGTGTACAGAGGGGGTGGGAATGATCCTTTTTGTAAAGATTTGTTCCCTCTTTTAAGCCACTATATCCATAAATACAGGCCAAATTCATCAAATTTTAGCAGATTACACTTTTTTCCTCTTCTCTCTTCCTCTAGTCGAATTCTGATCATTGACTATTTATTTTTTGTTACAGTGACTATGTATTCTTTTCATTTTATTTTGATGCTTTAAGCAACATTCACTATTTTGCTCAAAGAATCCTTAAGTATTGCATGTAGTGGCTTGTTATTTTTCTTCAGTTCTTTCAGCTTGAGAAATGTTGAGCATTTTGGTTTTCTAACAGCAGATCTTTGCACATTTCCTTATAATATTTTACATTATCTTCATGAGCTGCCCTTTAAAAATTTCTGTTCAGCTCTTTTACCTCCTCAATTTTTCCATTTGTTGTACATATTGTTATTGTTGTTAAGTGCCATCGAGTTGATTCTGACACATAGCAACCCCATATAGTGTTTCCAAGGAGCAGCTTGTGAGCACGAACTTTGCAGTTCAAATGACTTTGCAGTCCAATGCACTAGCACATTAGCCCACAGTGCCATATCAGGACTATATATATATATATTTGGAGTCCTGGTGTGGTGCTGTTGGTTAATGCACCAGACTGCAAAGCCGTTTGAATGGCAAGGCGGTTCAAGTTCACCAGCTGCTCCTTGGAAACCCTATACAGGGTCACTATGGGTTGGAATCGACTCGATGGCACTTAACAACAATATATGTAATTACAGATACATATGTAAATATATATATACACATATATATTTATATCTATGTTGTTGTTGTTAAGTGCCGTGAAGTGATATATATGTGTGTGATACATATACACACATATATATCACACACATATATCACACACATATAAGCTCAGTTGCTCCTTAGATTTAGCACTGGACTGAAGACCAAAAGGTCAGTGGTTCGAGCCTAACAGACACTCCATTGGAGAAAGAAGAGGATTTCTATTACCATAAAGATTTAAAGCCTTGGAAACCCTATACAGAGTATCTATGTGTAGGAATTGACTACATGGCACTTTACAACAACAACATATATATGTATATAGTAACTAAATTGAATATTATTTAAAGTATTACTTTTCCTTGTGTGTTGACATTTTGGCATCACGTGTTAAAAGAGTGAAGTGCCTTTATGTAGGTAGGATTTGGGGGTTGAATTGTGTTTTCAAAAAATATTTATGTTGACATCCTAACAACTGATACCTATGAATATGAACTTGTTTGGAAATGGTGTCTTTTAGGATGTTGTCAGTTATGTTAACATGAGGTCATATCAGAATGCTGAATGCTGTTAGACATAGAAATACAGAGGAAGGATGTGATTGACACTGCAGCTGTCGGCTGATAAATATGAAAATAGACTTTATTAAGCAAATATCACATTATATGAAGGCATATCTAACTTCCCTAAGAGAACAAATTCATTTAAACCCATGTTTCTGGCAATTACATGTTAATGTATGCATTCAAACATTTTTTCACCTTGGAAATGTTATATTTCCCCACTAATGCAAAAAAAAAAGTAAAATTATTTATTTTTTGCCATTAACGAAAGCATAAAAACTGAATTCATTTCACATAATTTGTTACTTAAAGGAATTCAGAAGACTGGCTATAAGGTACCCATTCTCTTTGGAAATAGTTTATTACAGACGTTGTTAAGTTTCGTCAAGTCAGTTCTGACTCATAGTAACCCTGAATAGTGTTTCCCAGGAGTACCTGGTGAACATGAACTGGCTTAGCAGTTCAAACTGACCTTGTAGTCCAGTGCCTTAACCCACAGCACCACACCATGACTACATTATAGAGATTAACAGTAGGGAAATATAATATTGACATTCAGCATCCTCTTATATATAGATTCTCTGTGTATATTTTTTGGAAGCACGGTGACTCCATATGGTAAGCACTGCACTGTGAATCACAAAGTTTGAACCCACCAGCCCTCTGTGGGAGAAAGATAAAGATCTCTGTACCTGCTAAGATTTTAAAAAGCCTTGGAAACCCTATACAGGGTCATAAAGAGTTTGAATAACTTGATAGTACATAGCAACAACAATAGCAGGTACATTTTGGATACTTTGTGTGGTTCTGTAAGATAAGCACTTGACTGCTAATCACAAGGTTGGTGGTACAAATCTGTCAGCAGCTCCTTGGAAACTTTATAAAGGATTCCTGCGTCAGTACTGACTGAAATGCATTTAACAATATCAGTGGATGCTTTAGGTGGATGCACAATCAATTCAGGAAGTAGCAAATGATCAAGTTCCAACAGTATTGATGGAAGAAGTCCAAACTTCATTCAAGTAATTAATGAAAAAAATAGTCTTCAGGAGTTCATGGAATACAAATTAAAATATTTGAACAAACTGATGCACTGCCAGAATCATTCACTAGCCTGCCAAAAATTTTTGAAAACAGCTCCCTGGCCAATTGACTGGAAGAGATCTATATTTGTGCTCATCCCTTAGAAAAGTGACCCAATAGAATGCAGATGTTATAAAATATTATCATTAGTATCACAAAAAAGTAATTTTTTCTTCAAGATAATTCAAAAATGTTTGCAACAACATGTAGAAAGGGAGCTGCCAGAAATTCAAGACTGATTCTGAAGAGGACCTGGAATGACGGCTATTAATGCTTAAGTCAGGAATGTCTTGGATGAAAGTAGAGAATATCAAAAGATGTTTAGTTGTGCTTTATTGACTATGCAAAGGCATTCAATTGTGTGGATCATATCAAACCATGTATAACATTGTAAAGAATGGGAATTCCAGAACACTTAATTGTGCCCATGTGGGACCTATAAATAGGCCAAAAGTTCGTTCTTCAAACAGAAAAAGGTGATGCTGTGTGGTTTAAAACAATGAAAGGTGTGTATCCAGGTTGTATCCTTTCAGCATACTTATTCAATCTATATGTTGAGCAAATAAGCCAAGAAGCTGAACTATAGGAAGACCATCACATCAAAGTTGTAAGAAGGCTCATTAACAATCTGCAGATGACACATCTTTGCTAGCTAAAACTAAAGTGACTGAAAACACTTGCGCATGATGATCAAGTACTATAGCATTCAAAAGATATTACAACTCAGTGCAAAGAAAACAAAAAGACCAAATAAGCAACATTTTGATAAACAGGAAAGATGGAAGTTGTCAAAGATTTCATTTTACTTCTAACCACAATCAATGCTCAAGGAAGCATCAGAAAAGAAATCAAATGATGTTTTGCATTAGACAAATCTGCTGCAAAAGACTTCTTTAAAGTGTTAACTTTACAGTGTTAAAGCGAGGACTGAGGTGTGACTTACCCACACTATCATATTTTTAATTACTTCATATGCATGTGAAAAGTAAACAATGAATAAGGAAGAGCTTGGAAAAACTGATGAATTTGAATCATGGTATTAAAGAATATTGAAAAATACCATGGGTTACTGAAGAACAAGAAAATTCATTTTAGAAGTACAGCCAGAATATTATCCATATGGACCTATTTCTCAAAAGATGTCTTGCTTTTTAAAGTAGAGAGAAAAATGTGATTCCCAATGAGATGTATTGACACAGTGGCTATAACAATGGGCTCAAACATAGCAATTGTTGAGGATGGCAAAGGAATGGGCATTGTATGCCTCTACTCCTGATGTTACATTCTTCTGCATATAATACAATTTCTCAGATTATTTGCACAGCAAATAGACTGAATATATCTATTGACATATTGAATACAATCCTGTCACACACCTTTCCTGATTTTAAAACATTCAGTATTCCCTCATTCTTGGCCTATGTACAGATTCCTTATGAGCAAAATTAAGTGTTCTGGGATTCCAATACTTCACATAACTTATGATCCACACAGTCAAATATCCTTACATAAAGTATGAAACTCAAATAACCATCTTTCTGGTTTTCTCTGCTTTCAGCCAAGATCCATGTAATATCAGCATTAATATACCTTACTCCAAATCCTCTTCTGAATCCAGTTTGAATTTCTGGAAGTTCCCTGATGATGTATTGGTCTCAACCATTTGTTAATTATCATCAGTAAACTTTTACTTGCATGTGATATTAAAGATATTGTTTGATTATTTCTTTCTTTCTAATGAGCACAAATCTGGATATCTTCCAATCGGTTGGCTAAGTAAAACTGTCTTCCAAATGTCATTGAATAAACAACGAGCACCTCTAGCACTGAATCAGTTTGTTGAAACATTTCAAATTATATTCCAGCAGTTGCTGGTGGCTTATTTGTTGACAATGACTAAGTACAGTTTGGATTTCATCATTCTATACTATCAATTTTTTATTATATGTTACCTCTTGAAATGGTCTTTTTGATACAATGAGTATGTGTATTCCGTCCATCATCGTTTGAAGCTTTTGAATTACTATTCAATAATTTGTCCTTAGACTTTTTCAATAATGCAACTCGAGGCTTGATTGTTTTACTTCTTCAATTCTTTCAGCTTGAGAAATGCTGACAGTGTTCTTCCCTTTTTGTTTTCTAACTCCAAGATTTTGCACATTTTATTACACCACATTACATTGTTTTGTTGAGTTGCCCTATAAACTTTTCTGTTTGGTTTTTGCTTCATTTCTGCCAGCCATTTTAGCGTCTTTACATTCAAGAGAAGTTTCAGAATCTCTTCTGATATCCAATTTGGATTTTCCTTTCTTTCCTGTCTTTTTAAGCACCTTTTGCTTCCTTCATATATCATGATCTTGCTGTCATCCCACAACTCATTTGATCTTCAGTCATTGTGTCTAATGCACTAAATCTAATCTTGAGATGTGCTCTAAATTAGGGTAATGCACACTCAAAGTCAATAATTCCTAGAATATTGATTTTTATATATTCCTTTTCATATTTGATCACCCTAATGGTATTTTAAATATTGGTGACATAACTGCCAGAATCAGCAACACACAAACCACTGCAGTAAGACAAATTGGTCCTTTTGTTTAGATCCTTGTATTTTACTCTCATTTTATCTTATGACTTTTGCATTTTTTTCTCAGAAATATATAAATATGCATGAATTATTCCTCTTATAACATTGTTAGAGTATATACCTAGGACTTGGTTAGATGAACCTGTTTTGTGTTTGTGTGTTGCATGTGAAAAATTGCAGGTTCACCATACCATCTCACTATTAATGGAGTCTTGGCATGGTGTTGTGAATTAATGCGCCAGATTGAAAAGCCGTTTGAACTGCTAGGTCAGCAGTTCCAGATCACCAGCAACTCCTCGGAAACCATATACAGGGTCACTATGGGTCAGAATCGATTCAACAGCACTTAACAACAACAACAATAACACTGAAGGATAACGCACTGGACTGTAAGGTCAGTTTGAACTGCAAGATCGTGGGTTCAAACCCACCAGTTGCTCCTTGGAAACAAAACTGACTTGGCTGCACTTAACAACACACAAAAAAACAGAGTGTTTGTGGAATCCTGGTGTGGCATTTCAGGATAATTTACTGGACTGCAAGGTCAGTATGAGCCAAAAGTTCAGCGGTTCAAACTCACCAGCCACTCATCTGAAACATTATACAGTGCCACTATGAGTCAGAACTGACTTGACGGCACTTAACAACAATAATGTTGTTCATAACATTTTCCATATATTGGTCATATTTAAGGCATTACTGACATTGGAATAAAGGTTAAGACTGATCTACTGGTTTGCAATTCTCACCTTATATGCAAAAATCAAGAAGCACTGGTGATACAGTAGTTAAGTGCTTGACTAATAACAGAAATGGCATTAGTTTGAACATAGTAGCTGCTCCCTGGAAGAAAAAACTGGAGATTTGTTCTGGTAAAAATTATGGCATTGGAAACCCTATAAAACCGTTCCACTCTGTCATATAGGAAGACTGAAGAAGAATTGATGAATTCGAATTATGGTATTAGTGAAGAATACTGAATATTACATGGACTGCCTAATGAACAAATAAATTTGTCATAAAAGAAGTACGACCAGAATGCTTTTTAGAAGAAACGACACTAAGATTTCATCTTGTGTACTTTGGACATTCTATCAGGAGGGACCAATCCCTGAAGAACAACATCATGCTTGGTAAAGTATTGGATCAGTGAAAATCAGGAAGACTTTCGATGAGATGCATTGACACAGTGGTTGCAACAATGTATTCATATATAAAAATGATTATGATGATGGCCTAGAATTGGGAGATGCTTTGTTCTGTTGTGAATGTGGCTGCTATTAGTCAAAACTAATTTAACAGAAAATAACAACAAAATGAACTGCAATCTACTGGACTACATACAAAAACAACATATCACAATCAAGTTAAAGAAAACTCTACCAGATGAGTTAGTATCCCAGAAATTTGAAGCACCTATAAAATTAAGAATGAGAGATGGGTTGACCTAAATAATTATTTTCTTAAAGGAAACATTTATAATTGAAATGGCAGACATTTCCAAATCTATCACAAGGCTGCAGACTTGACCATTTGAGTCAAATAATTTAGAAAGTTTGTCCACTATGCCACCAATAATAACAAAGTCATATTATCCCACTCCTTCCTCTCTATAGATTAGCATCCTATGTAATGTGAAATATACTTCAGAACTTACTTACAAATTTTAGACTTTTGGAGGTGGCAACAATGGAATTAAAAAGTTAAAAAAAAATCTACTGGAAACATTGTTAATTTTCCCTTTTTCTTTTAGATAACACTGGATAGGGCCATAGTGAATAACATAGGAATAGGAATCGCAATCCTAATACCGCCATTGTGTTTTACATTAAATATCACAACATCTTCTGGAAGACCTTCAGAAATTTGCCTAAAGCATTTAACTAGTCCTTCTGAAAAGAAAGGGTTGATTGATTCCATTTCATTGTTTCTGCTGTTGTTAGATGTCATCAAGTCTATTCTGACTCATAGTGAACTTACACACTAAAGAATAAAACACTGACCAGTCCTGTGCGAATCTTCCTCTTTTTCACTGACCCTTCACTTTTCCAAGCATGATGTCCTTCTCCAAGGATGGGTCCCTCTTGACAACATATCCAAAGATGGGGGAGATAGTCTCATCATCTTCCCTTCAAAGGAACTTTTTGTCTGTACTTCTTTCAAAACAGATTTCTTTATTCTTCTAGCAATGCATGGTACATTCAATATTCTTCATAATTCAAATACATAAATTATTCTACTGTCTTCCTTATTCATTATACAACTTTCACATCCATATAAGGTGATTTAAAATACCATGGCTTGGGTAAAGTGTACCTTAGTTTTCAAAAGGACATCTTTGATCTTTAAAATATTAAAGAGTTCTTCCATCTGCTCCCTGTGGATGTTTATACTGCAGCAACTATGTTTGAACTATCTTCATACAAACTTTTTCTTGAATGTGATATTAATGATATTGTTTGATGAGTGCTGCATTCTTTTGGGTCACCTTTCTTTAGAATGGGCACAAATATGTACCTCTTCCAAATACTTGGCAAGATGGCTGTCTTCCAAATTTCTTAGCATAGAGGAGTGAGTGCCCCAATAACTGCATCAGTTTCTTGATACATTTAAATTGTTTTTCCATCAATTCCTAGAGCCTTGTTTATTTGCCAATGTCTTCAGGGCAGCTTCAACTTCTTCCTTCAATGCCACAGATTCTTGATCAGATGGCATGCCTTGAAATGACTTAGCATCAATAAATTATTTTTGGTACAGTCACTCTTTGTACTCCTTCCATCTTCTTTTGATGCTTCCTGCATCGTTCAATATTTTGCCCACAGAACACCTCGGCATTTCAAACTGGGCTTAAATTTTCTTTCCTTTGGTTCTTTCCTGTTTAATTTTATAATGCCAGGTCTTTAATTTTTTTTTTTTAATCTGTCTTTTGAAATTTTCTCTTCAGCTCTTTTACTTCTTCATTTCTCCCACTGGCTTTATATATTCTACATTCAAAAGTAAGTTTCAGAGGAAAAGGGAGGAATAATATTAAGATGCTTGGCTGTCTTTTGAATCTTGGTTCTCCTTGAATTATATTATAAAATGGACACTAGAGGGGGAGAGAAAGTAATAGCCAGAAATATCACCATAGAAAGCTTGTAAGTCTGTTTTCTGCCTATAAATGATTGGAGTACCTAAAATGGCGCTACAACGTGCCCAGTGTAGGAGGCTTCCTGTGGAACCTCTGCATTACATAATACTATAGGTGGAAGCCTGAACCACATCCAGATCTTCAGAGATGGAAAATTTCAACTTGAAAGGATGAGCAGACCATCCTGGAGCAGCTAGAGGAACAGAAGTTACTTCTTGAAAGAAAGACCTACAGGACAAAATACAAAACAATAGAGGCAGACCAACTGTTATTACAAGAACAAGCAAGTTGCTTGCCCAGAAGACATCAAGGCACGTGGTCAGGTCCCCTCAGTGCAAACCCTCTTCCAAGACTAAGACTCAATGGGAATACACGCTCTGATTGGTGACTACATTCGTCACCCATAAGGGGAAGTGAGGGAAAAACAGCAATGAAGTGGAGAGATAAGTCCTACAATGTTCAATAGACTCCTGTGAACCTGGGTGGAGACCTGGTCAGCCAGCAGTGTGGCAAGACCTGGGGACTCTTGGGCCCAGAGTCAGTGACATAGCCACAGAGGACTAGAGTGGAGAGCAAAGCATCCAACTGATAAGAAGAGAGGGGATATGCACAAGAACACCCACACTTGCAGATAATTGTATCAGATTACTCTCTTTTTCCTCTTCTTTCTTCCTCTAGTTGAGCTCTGATCATCCAGTCATTGACCTGACTTCAATGACTGGATGATCAGAGCTCAACTAGAAGAAGAAAGAAGAGGAAAAAAAGAGTAATCTGATAGAATTTGATGAACTTGACCTACACCTATAGTTGCAGTAGCTCAAAAGAGGGAACAAATCCTTACAACAAGAATCTTTCCCACCCCCTCCACACACAGAGTAGATAGGGATGGGCAACTTAGACATTGGCTACCCAAAAAAGGGGGAGGGGTGTTACAAAGGCAAGAAGTGACTGGCTTACAAGCTTTCAAGAGGGAACCTAGACCCAGAGGGCATGGAGGAAGGTAGAATCTCCAGTGAGTAGTTTCCAATCTGTCTAGGCAGGGCTGATGAAATGAAATGCAGATAGGTGTCTTGTGATACAATAGTGAATAATTGTTATCAGGACTGATTGTGAGGGTTGTAAATGTAAAGGTAGACGTTTTTTAGCAATGAGGGGAGTGATTAACTTTTCAATCTAGGAGCAGAGGTCCCTAGGACCATCAATGGAGAAGAGCGGAGAACAGGACACTACCCAGAGAAGCAGAGAAGCCTGAGATGGAAGCAGAGACAATGACGTGGAGAGATGGAGTAGCTGGGGACTTGAGATCCAGAGAGGGAGAGGGGCTGTGTGTTGACGACCGGGGGGGGGGGGCAGGCTTGCAGGGTATACCCATTGGTTGGTTGATAATGCATGGAGGGGAGTGCAACCATGACAATGAAATGATATATGATAGAATGAATGTAAAACTAATGTTCTCCCATGTAAACTATCACATAATTCACAAGAAAACATTTATTTTTTTAAAAAAAGCAAGTTTCAGAGTCTCTTATGACATCCACTTTGGTCTTTTCTGAATTTTAATGACCTTTATTTTCTTCATGTATGCTATTCTTGATGTCGTCCACTGCACTTGTGTTCTCTGTTCATTAGTGTCTAATGCACCAAATAACAGTGATACTATATAAATAATAGTGAATAATCATCATTAATTTAACAAAACTAATAGTGGATATTTTTGTTGTTAGGTGCCACTGAGTCAGTACCAACTCATAGCGACCTTATGCACAACAGAACAAAATACTTAATAATAATTACATTAAATACAAGTGAATAATAATAGTATAAAATGGTCTTCCTTGTAGGTATATGGATATTATACCATCACAGAAATCATTGTACTTCAAGATAAATCTTGATTTTTTTTTTTTTAAAGATGAATGTGATGCTATTGCTCTTCAATTTATCTTTCCCTGCATAGTAAACCAAATTATTGGCTGATACAAAATGGGCAATACCAGTCCAGTTGGGCTCACTAATGCCCAGTATATTGATCTTTATGCATTCCATTTCATTTTTTAATACATCTAATTTTCTTAACTTCATAGTTAGTACCTTCCACGTTCTAATTATTAAGAGAAGGTTGAAGCTATTTATTCTCATTCTTAATTGTGTTCCATCAGCAAATGAAGATCTAAAATGTTTTGTTGCATCCACATATTTATATGTTCAACACTAATTTGAAGAGGCAACTCTTCCCTAGTCGTATTTTGCGTGCCTTTCAACCTTAGGGGCTAGTCTTCCAGCATTGCATCAGACAATATTCTGCTGTTATTCAGGAGTTTTTCAGGGACTGCCTTTCAGAAGTGGTTTGCCTCTCTTTCTTCTTAGTCTGCCTTAGTCTGGAAGCTTTGCTGAAACCTGTATTCCATGAGTGACCCTGCTGGTGTTTAAGTAAAAGTGGCATACCTTCCAGCATCACAGTAGCACACAAGTCACCACAGTATGACAAACTGACAGGAAATGGTGGTCCTTTCATTATAAATCACAAACTATATGCAAATGTATGTATTAGAGAAAGGAGAGTCATGCATAGAATCGATAGAAAGTGTTGTTATGATTAGTCCTTAAAAAGAGAACAAGCTTAATCTTGATAACACCAGGAAATGCAATTTAAGAAGCTAACTAGACAGAGTTTGAATACTAGGCTAGCACTCCATATAGCAGTGATAAGCTAAACTCTAATCTTCATAACACCAGGAAATGTAATTTAAGAAGCTAACTAGACAGCATTTGAATACTAAGCTAGGACTTCATATAGCAGTGATAATCCAACTGGAATTTCCCACAGACCTGGGAACTTGTTTAGGGTAAATCCTAAGGATCATGGGTAACAGAAATGGGAGTAAGAAATATAATTTTATTTACAAATCATGACTTCTTTGTTAAGCTTAGTCTTGGTAATTTAGGAAGCAAAATAGATATTTTGGATGGTCAGTGTAGTTGTCTGTGGTTAGGTGTTTTGAATAAATACAGAAAGATCAACTCAGTTTCTTTGTATGAGAGTAGGAAGAGAAAATGTAAATATTTTTGTTGCTGTTGTTATTGTTTTCTTTTTTTTTCAAGTCCCTTTTTACTCACTTTAACTTCAGAACTATCCTGAAGTTCAATGTCCACTTGTCTAGTCACAAATTGAAATACTGACCTTAGTCTTAATTTCTCAACATCCAGGCTTTTAAACTATGAAATTCACACTGTCCTTGTCTTAAATTTAATTTATTAAGTATTTCTTGAGTCTATACTCATATGCACCGTATTTTGAGAATAATTTTAAAAAGATAAAAAATATTTCCTATTATCTTCAAGATTGTCATAAACAGTTTGCTATGGAACATACAAACCAAACTGTAATAAGTATTACAACTATTTTTACATCTCTCCCCTTTCATTGCTTCTTCTAAACCTGTTATTTGCCATTATAATTATCTCATGAACCTTGACACCTCCCTTATTTATGGGATGACTATAGTGCATTGTCAGTCTAAAGGATTCCTCTTGTGGCACTGTAGGATGAGCACTCCATTGTTAACCATAAGGCAGGAAGTTCAAGCCTACTAGATGCTCCTCAGAACATTATACAGGGTCGCTATGAGTAAGAAATGACTCAATGGCACTTAACAACAACAACATAGTGCACTGTATATAGTGTATTGTGCATTGTTTCAGAATGTTTTTAAAACTTGGCTAGACTACATGACATTTGTCTGATTCTGACAAAGATTCATACATTTTCCTTAATTCCTCTGTCTATAAAGTTGTTGTTTTAAGTACCTTTAAGTTGTTTTCAACACATAGTAGTCCTATATAGGGTTTCCAACAACTGACCTTGTAGTTAGCAATACAGTGCTTATCCTACAGTTCCAAACCAGCACTCCATCTATAAAGTAGATGTACCTTTATGTTTTAAGTTTTATGTATGATAATACATGCCACCTCCAGCTATGTTTTAATGTCTTGATGTGGGGCTGTAGGATAAGCACTGGAGAACACGTTTGATTTGAACCACAAAGTTGGAAGTTCAAATTCACCAGCAGTTCAAATTCACCAGAACCCCTATAAGGGTTGCTATGAGTCAGAACTGACTCAACAGCACTCGACAACAACAACAAATACCTTAAGGCATGTAGAAAAGTGTATTGCACATAAAAGTTGTTGTTATGTGACGTTTAGTTGATTCCAACTCATACAACTCCATGTATGCAGAGTAGATGTGCTTTATAGAGTTTTCAAGGTTATGACTGTTCATTATCAGATCACCCAGCCTTTCTTGCCTCTGAGTAGGTTTGACCTGCCAGTCTTTTGCACAGTTGTCAAGAACTTAACTATTTGAGCCACCGAGGGACTCTTTCTATATTTACTACTCAACAACAACAACATTTCTGGTGTGGCACTAAGCGATGGACTGCTAACACCACCACTATCAAGAACAAAAACAACTATCACCATTCCTGGTATGATGCTAGAGAATAAGCACAGGATTGTTCGCCAAAAGCTTGGCAGTTTAAATCCAGCAATTACTCTTCAAAATCCCTACAAAGGGTCAGCATTATTTTACAGATGCTGATGTTGAGACATTCTCATACCACCCTCATATTACTCAATATCATCCAGAGCTATTTCTAAATCTTACACATAGCTTTTTTTTTTTTTTTTTTTTAATGTTTTATTGTGAATTATGAGATAGTTTACATGGGAGAACATTAGCTTTACATTCATACTATCTTATACGCATACATTGCCATTGTTATAATCCTGTCCATGCATCATCAACTAACCAACCCATAAACCTGCCCCCTGGTAGTCAGCACACAGACCTTCTCCCACTCTGGGTCTAGAGTTCCCAACCACTAATCTCTCCATGTAATTGTCTCTGCCTCCATCTCTGGCATCACTGTTTCCCTGGGTAGGGTGCCACACTCCATTCTTCTCCCTTGATAGTCCCAGGAACTTCTGCTCCTGGACTTCAAAGTCAACCACTCCCCTACATTTGTCTTAAAATGTCTACCTTTGCATTTCCAATCCTCACAGTCAGTCCTAATAGTAATTGCTCACTATTATACCATATGATGGCTAATCACATATCCTTTCATCAGTCCTGGCAAGACAGATTGGAGATTGCCCTCAGAGGTGGGGTTTGATGGTGGCTAGGGTAGAGGTACAGTAAGGTTCATGATCAGCAATACCACAGAATACCAGGTAAATCAGGTACAGGGAAGAGCTCCAAAACTCGGATCCACATAGGTAGGGATTTTTTAAAAGTTTGAGACTTATAGCTAATGGAACTTGAAGTGGAAGTAAGAAATTGTATACTTTTGAATCTTCTGGGCTCAGCAGCCCAGAGCTGACAATTTGGGTGAGAGCAAATGGCAAGACCAAGTGGGGGAGCAGACACACTATGGAAAAATGGCATGGGAATTTCAGAGCAAAGGTAGACAATACACTTTGTCGATTTTGCTTTGTTCTGATTTTGTTTTGTTATCTGTTCATTGGACCCCCACTGTTTGTGCATCTCCATTCTGGTGACTAAAGGGGCTGCTTGAGCAAGTGGACACCCCCACCCTCATCACTGGTGGGTTCTTCTGCCACGTATACATAAAGATACTCTCAGCTCAAGAACGAACCCTGAACTGTTGTTTTTTAATACAGAAACGCCAGAACAAGGGAAAGAGAGTTTAAAAACAAAAGAGGCTGAAAATTAAATTAAATCCATGGTTTAGCATAACAACCAACAGTGGCATCTTGAAATCTATCAGAAAGCTTTGAAGACAAGAAACTGAAAGAGAACACTAAAGTCATACTCACATTGCACTACAATTTTTTCCTTCTCTCCCTCCTTTCCCTTTTCTGAGATTACAGACTGCAGTATCCTGTCTAGTTTTTTTTTTTTTTTTTTTTTTTTTTTTTTTTTTTTTTTTTTGCTGTTGTTGTTTTTCTTTTATGCTCTCCCTTCTACCATTGGGGGACTCTTTCTCTCCCTATATTACCAAAGAAGAGACAACAACTGGTGCCACAGAGTCAAGTTACAATCACACTCTATAAACAGCAAAATCTAGGCAAGAACCAAAACCAACTGCCATATATCAGGGAGGCAGTCAACACCTGTGAAAGTTACTATGAGTTAAGTAATAAGAAGAGTGAAACGGGAAGCCCATATCCTGATCACATATACCAGGAAGCAATCAGAAAACATAAAAAAAATCAAAACACATACTCAAATAAGTATTAAGGCCACAGATAAACACTAAAGATGTCCAAGAAACAAAAGCAGATGGCCACATCAACGCATGCCCAGAAACAAGATAAAATGTCTGAGACAAATGACCTAGAGATAGACCTGGGCTCCACTCTGGAAGAAGGGCAAGCCCAGGAAATGCCTAAGAAGAAAGTCAGAGAAAAAGATAAAATGTTTCAAAACACTTTACAATGGAGTTGAGAAAAAAAGGAAAAAGTCAGGAAAGTGCTACACAATCAAATAAGATAGATAGAGCATTGGAAATAATTCAAAACTTAGAGAAAGTGGTAAAAACCATCAATAATACAACATAAGAAATAGACAATACTCTGAAAGGGATAAGGAATAAAATGGAAGAGATGGAAGGCAGAACCAGTGAGCTGGAAGAAAAATATCTCAATACCACTAAGACAGAAGAAGAAACAGAAAATAGGATTTAAAAAAATTTAAAGAGGGTCTAAGATTCATGTTGGACAACAAGAAGAGGAATAACTTAAGAATTATCGCCATTCCAGAACAAGAAGAATCACACAAGTTCACAGAGGAAATAGTTGAAGAAATGCTGGAAGAAAATTTCTCTAACATCCTGAGAAGTTAATAGATAAACATTCAAGAAGCTCAAAGAACCCATGGAAGGATAGACCCCAAAAGAAAATCACTGAGACATATCAAAATCAAGCTCTCCAAAATCAAAGATAAGGAGACACTCTTGAAGCAGCTAGGGAAAACAGAAGTGTTGCACACAAAGGCAAGCGAGTCAGATTAAGCTCGGATCTCTCAGCAGAAACCACACAAGCAAGAAGGCAATGGGGAGACATATATAAAACCCTGAAAGGAAAAAATTGCCAACTAAGAATCCTTTATCCAGCAAAGCTATCAATCAAATGTGATGGTATAATCAAAACATTCCATGATAAACAGAAGTTAAGGGATCTTGACAAAGCAAGCCCTGCACTACAAAACATTCCAAAGGGAGTTCTGTGGACTGAGAACCAACAAGAACAGACAACAACCAGAGATTGACACACGTGGCAGCACCTTCCAGAACTAAATTGACAGAAGGAAGAGTTGAGAATAGCACAAAACTATAAGAACAAACTCAGAGAATCTGGGAGGTCAATCTATGATCAAAACAATTACAACAGGATAATTAGAGAATACTATGAAAAGTTGTACTCCAACAAATTTGAAAACTTAGAAGAGATGGATACATTTTTAGATAAACACGACCTACCTAAACTTACACAGATTGAA
>NW_006408719.1:4001081-4001980 GCF_000296735.1 Chrysochloris asiatica | reverse complement strand
ATTCTCAACAAAATCCTAGCCAACAGAATCCAGCAACACATCAAAAAGATAATACATCATGATCAAGTGGGATTCATATCAGGGATGCAAGGATGCCTTAACATTAGAAAAATGATCAATGTAATCAATTATATAAATAAGAAAAAGGGAAAGAACCACATAATCATATCAACTGATGCAAAAAAAGGCATTTGACAAAATCCAACACCCATTCCTGATAAAAGCACTGAAAAAAGTAAGAATTGAAGGGAAATTCCTCAACATAATTAAGAGCACATATACAAAACCAACAGCCTATGTTATTCTCAATGGAGAGAAACTGAAAGCCTTCCCTTTGCAAACAGGAACGAGATAAGGATGCCATTTATCACCATTCCTCTTCAATATTGTGCTGGAAGTCTTAGCAAGAGCTATATGGCAAGACAGGGAAATTAAAGGCATCCAAATTCGCAAAGAGGAAATAAAATTCTTTCTATTTGCGACAATATAATCCTATATGTAGAAAACCCCAAAGACTCAGTTAAAAAGCAACTAGACCTCATTGGAAGATTCAGTAAAGTGGCAGGATATAAGATCAACATACAAAAATCTGTTGGATTCCTCTATACCAAAAACAACGGTACTGTAAAGGATATTAGGAAAGCAATACCATTTACAATAGCAGCCCAAAGGATGAAATATCTAGGAATAAATGTAAACAGAGAATCTAAGGACTTATAAAAATAAAACTACAAAATGCTACTGCAAGAAATCCAAGGAGACCTACTAAAATGGAAGAATGTATCATGCTCCTGGATAGGAAGACTTAACAGTGTGAAAATATCAATACTGCCCAAAGCAATTTACACATATAATGCAATCCCAATCCGGATTCCAAGGACATTCTTCAAAGAGATGGA
>NW_006408719.1:3989700-4000981 GCF_000296735.1 Chrysochloris asiatica | reverse complement strand
AAATGTCAATACTGCCCAAAGCAATTTACACATATAATGCGATCCCAATCCAGATCCCAACGACATTCTTCAAAGAGATGGAGAAAACAATTACAAACTTTATATGGAAAGGAAAGAGACCCAGGATAAGCAAAGCACTGCTTAAGAAGAAGAATAAGGTTGGAAAACTCTTACTCACCAACTTAAAATTTTACTTCACAGTTACAGTGGTCAAAACAGCTTGGTACTTGTACAATGAATGATACATAGATCAACGGAACAGAATTGAGAATCCAGAAGTAAACCCATTCATATGCAGCCAACTGATTTTTGACAAAGAACCTAAACATATCACATGGGGAGGTGATAGTCTCCTCAACAGGTGGGTCTGGCAGAACTGGAAAGTGATATGCAAAAGATTGAAACAAGACCCTCACCTCATGCCTTATACAAAGACCAACTCGACATGGATTAAAGACCTAAATGTGAATCCCAAAATTATGAAGCCCATCAATTAAAAAAAAAAGGAAAAATGTAAGTGCACTAATTCAGGGAATACACAGACTACCAACCATTTTGAAAACTACACAAACAAAAGTAGACAAAATAGATGATTGGGACATAGTAAAAATTAAAAACTTATGTGAATCAAAAGAATTCACTAGAAGGGTAAAAAGGGAACCCACAGAATGGGAAAAAATCTTTTTCAACAACACATCAGACAAAGGACTCATTTCTAAACTAGATAGGAAACTACAACACCTCTACAAGAAAAAGACAAAGAACCCAATTAAAAAATGGCACATGACATGAATAGCCACTTCACCAAGGAGGAGATCCAGACAGATAACAAACATAATAAGAAATGTTCATGATCATGAGCAATTAGAGAGATGTAAATCAAAACAACAATGAGATATCATCTCACACCAGCAATAACAGCAAAGATGAAAAAAAGTTGGGGATAATAAATGCTGGTGGAGATGTGGAGAAACTGGGACGCTCTTGCATTGCTGGTGAGATTGTAAAATGATCCAACCTCTCTGGAAAGCAATATGGCGCTTCCTCAGAAAGGTGGAAATGGAAATATCTTTTGATGCAGCAATTACTTTACTTGGTATTTGCCCGCAAGAAATACGAGCCATAACACCAGTAGATATATGCACACCAACGTTCATAGAAGCACTATTCACAATAGTAAAAAGATGGAGATAGCCAAAGTGCCAATCAACTGAAGAATGGATAAACAAACTGTGGTACATACACAATGGAGTATTAAACTACCTTGAAGAATAACAAGGAAGCTGCAAGCCACCGCATAACATGGATGAACCTTGAAGACATTATGTTGAATGAAATTGTTATTAAGTGCCGTCGAGTTGGCTCTGACCCATAGTGTCCCTGTACAGGGTTTCGGAGGCTGTAAATCTTTACGGGAGCAGAAAGCCTCATCTTTCTCCAGCAGAACAACTGGTAATTTAGAACTGCTGACCTTGCAGTTTGTAGCCCGATTTGTAACCACTACATTAGTCACAAAAGGAGAAATACTGCATAGGACCACTACTGGAAAAAACTAAGAAAAAAAAAAAACATACTAAAGGGGAGTGGATTCTTTGCTGGTTACTGGGATGTTAGGGGTGGGGTGAGAGGAGGGAAGGGTAAGTGGTGCACATGGTAAGGAATAGACACAGAACAGTTTGGGTGCTAGGGAGGGGAGCAATACACAAGAAGGGTAGGGGAATGGAAGAACAAAGCGGACTGGAAATCAATTAGGTAGCTTTGCAGCTAAGTGGGACAAAGGTAAATAATGAGGTATACACAACCTTGGAACAACAGGGGTCTGGGATACAGGGATTGAGACATGGTTAGAATGGGCAGAAGCGGGGGAAATAATGTTAAGATGCTTGGCTGTCTTTTGAATCTTGGTTTTCCTTGAATTACATTATAAAACAGACACTGGAATGGGAGAGAAAGGAATAGCCAGAAACATCACCATACAAAGCTTGTAAGTCAGTCTTTCACCTATAACTGATTGATATACCGAAAATGGGGCTACAACGTGCCCAGTGAAGGAGGCTTTCTGCGGAGCCTCTGCATTGCATATGTCCATAGGTGGAATCCTGAACAGCATCCAGAATCTTCTGAGGTGGGAAATTTTCACTTGAAAGGACAAGACTGGAGCAGCTAGAAGAACAGAAAATATTTCTTGAAAGAAAGACTGACAGGAAAAATACAAAACAATATAGGCAGTCCTACTGATTACTACAAGAACAAGTTTAAGTTGCTCACCCAGGAGACATCAATGCAAGTGGTCGGGTGCCCTCAGGGCAAACCCCATTCCAAGACTAAGACTCAATGGGAATACACACTCTGATTGGTGACCACGTTCGTCACCGATAAAGTGGAAGTGAGGGTAAAACAGAAATGAAGCTGCAAACTAAGCCCTACAACGTTCAATAGACTCCTGTGAACCTGGGTGGAGACCTGGTTGGCCATCAGTGTGGCAAGACCTGGAGACTCTTGGGCCCAGAGTCAGTGACATAGCCACAGAGGACTAGAGTGGAGAGTGAAGTGTCCAACTGATAAGAAGAGAGGGCATATGCACAAGAACACCCACCACACTTGCAGATAATACTCACTTGACCTGGCTTCAATGACTGGATGATCAGAGCTCAACTAGAAGATGAAAGAAGAGGAAAAAAAAGAGTAATCTGATACAATTTGATGAACTTGACTTACACATACGGATGCAGTAGTTCAAAAAAGAGAACAAATGTTTACAGCGAGGATCATTCCCACCCCTCCATAAACAGAGTAGACAGGGATGGGCAACTTGGACATTGGCAACCCAAAATGGGGCAAGGGGGCTGCAAATGGAAGAAGTGACTGGCTTACAAGCTTTCAAGAGGGAACCTAGATCCAGAGGGTGCAGAGGAAGGTAGAATATCCAATGAGTAGTATGCAATCTGTCTGGGTGAGAGGATGAAAGGAGATGCGGATAGGTCTCTTGTGATATAATAGTGAATAATTGTTATCAGGACTGATTGTGAGGGTTGAAAGTGTAAAGGTAGATGTTTTTAGGTAAAAAGAGGGGAGTGAGTGACTTTGCAGTCTAGGAGTGGAGGTCCGTGGGACCATGAAAGGAGAAGAGTGGAGAGCTGGACCTTACCCAGAGAAGCAGTGAGATGTGGCGAGATGGAGCGGCTGGGGACTTTAGACCCAGAGAGGGAGAGTGGCTGTGTGCTGACGATCAGGGAGCAGGCTTGCAGGGTATACCCTTTGGTTGGTTGATGATGCATGGAGGGATTATAACCATGGTAATGAAGCGATATACGATAGGATGAAAGAAAAGCTAATGTTATCCCATGTAAACTATCACATAATTCAAAATAAAACATTTAAAAAAAAAAAAGACACATTGGATACTACTCAGTGGTGATTTTGCCTTCCTCCGAGCCCTCTGGATCTAGGCTACCTCTTGAAAGCTTGTAAGCCAGTCACTTATTGCCTTTGTACCCTGCACCCCTCCCCCCATTTTGGGTATCAAATGTCGATGTTACCCATCCCTGTCTGCCCTGTGTATTGAGGGGGTGGGAATGATCCTCTCTGTAAAGATTTGTTCCCTCTTGAGCCACTGCATCCCTAGGTGTAGATCAAGTTCATCAAATTGTATCAGATTACTCTTGATTTCCACTTCTTTATTCTTCTAGTTCAGCTCTGATCACCAAGCCATTGAAGCCAGGCCAATTGGGTATAATCTGCAAATGTAGGTTTGTGCATATGCCCTCTCTTCTTATCATCTGGAGGTGGTCAACAACATCTCCACCTGGGTTCACAGGAGTTTATTGAACGTGGTTGTACATAACTCACAGCTTCATTGCTATTTTTACCTCACTTCTCTTTACATGTCTGCTCATGTATTCCCATTGAATCTTAATCTTGGAAGGGGGTTTGCCCTGAGGAGACTTGACCACTTGCTTTGATGCCTCCTGAGTAAGCAACTTGCTTATTCTTGTAGTAGTCAGTCGGGCTGTCGGTCTTTCTTTCAAGAAGTATCTTCTGTTCTTGTCACTCCAGGCAGGTCTGCTTGTCCTTTCCAGTGGAAATTTCCCTCATCAGAAGATTCTGGATGGGGTTCAGGATTCCACCTATGGTCTTATGCAATGCAGAGACTCGGCAGGAAGCCGCCTTCATTGGGCACATTGTAGCCTCATTTTAAGTATTCCAATCAGCTATAGGCAGAAGACAGACTTACAAGCTTTCTATGGTGATATTTCTGGATATTCCTTTCTCTCCCCCTCAAGTGTCTATTTTATAATGATATGCAAGGGGAACCAAGATTCAAAAGACAACCAAGCATCTTCACATTATTTCCCCACTTTTGCCCATTCCAACCATGTCTCAGTCCCTATATTCTACGATCCCTGTTGTTCCAAGATAGTGCATACAATATTATTTATCTTTGCCCCACTTAGCCCATGCAAACCTGGCTGATTGTTTCGCATCCACCTTGTTCTTCCATTCCCCTCACCCTTCTTGTGTATTGTCCCCCTACCCAGCACCCAAACTATCCTGTGTATATTCCCTACCCTGTGGTCCACCTTCCCCTCCCTCCCCTCACCCCACTTCCCACATCTGGTAACCAGCAAAGAAGCTCCCCATCCCTTTATTATGGATTATTTTTCTTAGTCTTTTCCAGTAGTGGTCCTATGCAGTATTTCTCCTTTTGTAACTAACTAATTTCACTCAACATAATGTCCTGAAGGTTCACCCATGTATGTGATAGCTTACAACTTCCTTGTTGATCTTCAAGTTAGCATAATAACCCATTGTGTGTATCTACCACAGTTTTTTTTACCCATTCCTCCATTGATGGGCACGTAGGGTGTCTCCATCTTTTTGCTATTGTAAATAGTGCTACTATGAACATTGGTGTGCATATATCTATTTGTGTTATGGCTCGAATTCCTTGTGGGTAAATTCCAAGTAGAGGACTTGCTGGATCATAAGGTATTTCTATTTCCAACCTTCTGAGGAAGTGCCATGTTGCTTTCCAGAGAGGTTGGATCATTTTTCAATCCCACTAGTAATGCAGGAGCATCCCAATCTCCCCACATTCTTGCCAGCATTTATTGTCCTCTACTTTTTTGATCTTTGCTGTTATTACTGGTGTGAGATGATATCTCATTGTTGTTTTGATTTGCATCTCTGTAATGGCTAGTGATCTTGAACATTTCTTCATGTTTGCTGGCTTCCTGGATCCCCTCCTGTGCCCATTTTTAAATGGGATTACTTGTCTTTTTCTTGTAGAGGTTTTGTATTTTCCTACATTTTTTAGACACGAGTCCCTTGTCTGATGTGTCATTGCAAAAGATTTTTTTCCATTTCTGTGGGTTCCCTTTTTACTTTTCTTGGTGAAGTTTTTTTGATGCACATAAGTTTTTAATTTTTTGTATGTTCCAATCTTCTATTTTGTTTACTTTTGTTTGTGTCATTTTCAAAATATTTGATAGTCTGTATGTGCTCTGAATTAAAGCCCTCAAATCTGTCCCATTTTTTTCATTGATGTCTTTTGTAATTCTGGAATTCACAGTTCAGTCTTTAATCCATGCTGAGTTTGTTTTTGTATAAGACATGAAGTAAAGGTCTTGTTTCAATCGTTTGCGTATAGCTTTCCAGCTTTGCCAGCATCATGTGTTCAACAGTCTATTCCCTCCCCATGCAATATATAAAGGTAGTTTGTCAAAAATCAGTTGAATGTATGTGGATGGGTTAATATCTGGATTCTCGATTCTGTTCCAATGATCAATGTATCTTTCATTGTACCAGTACCAAGCTCTTTTGACCACTGTAGCCATTTAATAAATTTTGAAGTCAGGGAGTGAAAGGTGTCCAACCTTATTCTTCTTAAGCAGTTGTTTGCTTATCCTGGGTCTCTTTGTTTCCATATAACGTTTGTAATTGTTTTTCCATCTCTTTATAGAATGTCCTTGGGATCTGGATTGCGTTTCCATTATTTGTGTAAATTGCTTTGGGCAGTAATGGCATTTTCACAATGTTAAGTCTTCCTATCTAAGAGCATGGTACATTCTTACAATTTTGTATGTCTCTTTTGGTTTCTTATATTAGTGTTCTGTACTTTTCTTTGTGTAGGTCCTTTGTATCTCTGGTTACATTTATTCCTAGTTATTTCATCCTTTGGGCACCTATTATAAATGGTATTGCTTTCCTAATGTCCTTTTCAGCACTGTCATTATTGTTATAGAGAAATCCATCTGATTTTTGGATGTTGATTTTATACCCTGCCATTTTGCTAAATCTTCCAATGAGGTCTGGTAGCTTTTTCACTAAGTTTGAGGTTTTCTATGTATTGGATCATATCATTTCCAAGTAGAGAGAGTTTTACTTCCTATTTGCCAATTCGGATGCCCTTGATTTCCATTTCTTGCCATATAGCTCTGGATAAGACTTCTAGCACAATATTAAATGTGAGTCTCCTCATAGTTTTAATGTTTTATTGGATTTTCATTTTCTTAGTATGTTGTGAAGTGTTCATTTTCTTTGAGGTTCCTTATATTTCATTAACGTTTCCATCCATTTGTTGCAGTCTATTTTATCCTGTAATCTACCTGAACTTCTCACCATCTGGATCTCTTTTGCTACTTGTTTGTCTTCTTTCATATTGTAATTGCTTTGATCATAGATTATCTGAATTTGTTCTTATAGTTTTATTCTGTTCTCAACTCTTCCTTCTTGCAATTTAGGTCTGAGAGGCGCTGTGAGATATGCCAATCCCTGGTTGTTGTCTGTTCTTGTTGGTTCTCAGTTCACAGAACTCCCTTTAGGATGTTTTGTAGTGCAGGGTTGACTTTGGTAAAATCCCTTAGCTTCTGTTTATCCTGGAATTTTTTATTACACCGCCATATTTGATTGATAGCTTTGCTGCTTAAAGGATGCTTGGTTGACATTTTTTTTTTTTTTTCTTTCAGGGTTTTATATATGTCTCCCCATTGCTTCTTGCCTACATGGTTTCTGCTGAGAGATCTGAGCTTAATCTGACTTACTTGCCTTTGTATGTAACACTTCTCTTTTCTCTAGATGCTATCATGGTTGTTTCCTTATCTTTGATTTTGGAGAGCTTGATTATGATATGCCTTGGTGATTTTCTTTTGGGGTCTATCCTTTCTGGGGTTCATTGAGCTTCTTGAATGTTTATCTTTTCACTTTTCAGGATGTTATAGAAATTTACTTCCAGCAGTTCTTCAACTATTTCCTCTGTGGACTTGGGTGATACTTCCTGCTCCGGAATGCTGATAATTCTAAGTTATTTCTCTTCATATTATCCAACATGAGTCTTAGACCCTCTTCAGATTTTTTTAAATCAATTTTTCTGCTTGTTCTTCTATCTTAATGGTATTGAGAGATTTGTCTTCCAGATCACAGATTCTACCTTCCATCTTTTTTATTCTACTCCTTTGCCTTTTCAGAGTATTGTCTATTTCTGATATTCTGTTAATGATCTTTTGGACCTTTTCTGTAGGTTTTGAATTATTTCCAGTCTTTATTGATCTTATTTGATTGTTCCTGTAATGTTTTTCTGACTTCTTCCTAATTTTTCTCAACTCCATTGTAAAGTGTTTTGAAACATTTTATAATCATTTTTCTGAATTCCTTCTTAGGCATTTCCAAGGCCTACCCTCCTTCCAGAATGTAGTCCTGGTCTAACTCTAAATCATTTGTCTCAGACATTTTATCTTATTTCTAAACATGTACTGATATGCTCATCTGCTTTTGCTTCTTGGACATATTTAGTGTTTATCTGTGGTTTTAATACTTATTTGAGTGTGTGTTTTGGTATTTTTTATGCTTTCTGATTATCTCTAGGTAGATGTGATCAGATTGTTGGCTTCTCTTTTCACACTTCTTATTGATTAACTCAGAGTAAATTTCCCAGGTGTTATCTGCCTCTCTGGTGTATGACAGTTGGTATTCATTCTTGCCTTTATTTGGGGGGTTCATAAAGTATTATTGTAGCTTGACTATATGGCATCCGTTTCTGTCTCTTCTTGGGTAATATAAGGAGAAAAAGTGTCCCCCAAATGTAAAAGGGGGAAGAAAAGACAGCAGCAAAACAGCAACAGCAAAAAATTAATTAATTAATTTAAAAAAAAACACCACACACACACACAAAAAAAGACTAGATTGGACACTGTAGTCTATAATTGCAGAGAAGGGAGAGGGAAGGAGAGAAGAAGAAGAAGGAAAAAAATCTGTAGCCTAATATGAGCATGATTTTAATGTCATCTTTCAGCTTCTTGCCTTTAAGGCCTCCTGATAAATTTCAAGATGCCATTGTTTGTTATGCTGTACCTCAGGATATAATTTTCAGCCTGTTTTGTTTTTCAGCTCTCTCTTCCTCTCCACACCCATTGTTCTGGCCTTTTTCCTATTAAAAACACAATTCAGGGTTGGCTCGGCTTCCAGTCTCTTTATTTTTTATTTTTTTTACAAGATAGCTTATATTTTATTCTAGTAAGTGGCCGCAATATAAAACATGAAAGTATGGAAAGCCTAAGATTTGAAATGCTAAGTTAATTGTTACCTCAAAAGTTATTACAAATGTAGATCATATATACACCTTTATAAATAATTGGCAGTATATTTTATCAAACACCACACATTTTCATTTCCTTTGCCCATTTTGTTAAGAAGGCCCGATTTAGAAAAACAAATCTCAAGTGTTCAGACAGAAATTAAAATTAAATAATCAGGAATGAATAATTAACCTTATGTTGAGGATACTTTGCATGAAGTTCTTAATTGTTAAAATTTTTGCATTTGTAAATAGTTGCCAGGTAGTGTGTTAGTTCATTTAATTATGCTTCTTGTATAATACAACAAAGAAATATGCTCTTTTTCAGTGGACCTTCCAAAGTAGTGCCTCAAGAAGTCCCGAGAATCTTACAATCTTCGTACTTTCCGCAAAGAATTCCAATTAGAGTTGCTCTTCACGTTGCAGCATTGGTACATGCTGCAACTGGAACTTTGTCAGCGACTTTTCATTGCATTTTTAAAAAATGTTTTATTGTGAATTGTGTGATAGTCTACATGGGAGAACATCAGCTTTACATTCATTCCATCATCCATCATTTCAGTGGCATAGTTACCATCCCGTCCATGCATCCTCACCCAACCAAGTGGTGTACCCTGTAAGCCTGCACCCCCACACACCACAGTCCTCAGCCCCTGTCCATCTCCTGATCCCGAGTCCCCAGCCACACCATCTCTTGATGTTGTCTTCTCTGCCTCCATCTCAGGCCTCACCGCCTCCCTGGGTAGGATTCTGCTCTTCGCTCTTCTCCATCGATGGTCCCAGGGTTCTCAGCTCCTAGACTTATAAGTTAATCACTCCCTTCTTTGCTACAAAATGTCCATCTTTAGATTTCCAACCTTCACAATCAGTCCTGATAACAATTATTCACTATTGCATCACAAGAGACCCATCTGTATTTCATTTCATAAGTCCTTCCTGGACAGGCTGGATACTATTCACTGGATACTCTACCTTCCTCCATGCCCTTTGGATCTAGGTTTCCTCTGGAAAGCTTATAAGCCATTCACTTCTTGCCTTTGTATCCCTCCCCCCCATTTTGGGTAGCCAATGTCCAAGTTGCCCATCCCTGTCTATCCTTTGTGTGGAGGGGGTGGGAATAGTTCTTGCACTAGTGATTTGTTTCCTTTTTTAAGCTACTGCATTCATAGGTGTAGGTCCTGTTTATCGAATTGTATCAGATAACACTTTTTTTCCCTCTTTTTTCTTCTTTGGGTTGAGCTCTGTTTATCCAGTCATTGAAGTCCAGCCAAATGGGAATCATATGCAAGTGTGGGTGTTCTTACATCTGTCCGGCCTCTTTTTATTGGCTGGTCGCCCCGCTCTCCACTCTAGACCTCTGTGGCTGGGTCATTGACTCTGAGCCCATGAGTCACCAGATGTTGCCTCACTACTGGCCGACCAGTTCTCCACCCGGGTCCACAGTAGTTTGCTGAACGATGTAGGGCTTAGCTCACCACTTCATTGATGTTCTTTGGTCTCTTCCCCTGCTAGATGACATGCGTGGTTGTCAGTCAAAGCGAATATTTCCCTTGCATCTTAGTCTTGGAAGAGAATTTGCACTGAGAGAATCCAACCACTTGCCTTGATGTCTCCTGGGCAAGCCACCTGTATGTTCTTGGGGTAACAGTCAGACTGCCCTTATTGTTCTGTATTTTTCCTGTAGGTCCTTCTTTCAAGAGGTATCTTCTGGTTTTCTAGCTGCTCCAGGCTGGTCTGCTTGTCCTCTCAAGTGTTAAAATTTCCTGTCTCTGAAGGTCTGGATGTGGTTCGGGCTTCCACCTATACTCCCATGTAATGCAGAGGCTCCTCAGTAAACCTCCTTCACTGGACACATTGTAGACCCATTTTAGGTATTCTAATCAGTTATAGGTTTACAAGCTTTCCATGTTGATATTTCTGGTTATTCCTTTCTCTCCCCCTCCAGTGTCTGTTTTATAATGTATTGCAAGGAAAATCATGATTCAAAAGGCAGCCAAGTATCTTAGCATTATTCCCCCCTTTTCCCCATTCCATCCATGTCCCAGTCTCTGTATTCCAGAGCCCTGTTGTTCCAAAGCTGTGCCTACATCATTTTTTACCTCTGTCCCATGTAGCCCATTTATACCTGTCTATTTGTTCTCCCATCTGCTTTGTTCTTCAATTCCCCTCTCCCTACTTGTATATTGCCCCCTACCCAATACCCAAATTATCTTGTGTCTATTCCCTGCCCTGTGCTCCACCTTCCCCTCCCACCCCTATCCCTACCCATACATCCTAGCAACCTACTAAAAGTCCACTTTAGTGGATTAGTATGGGTTCTTTTTCTTAGTCTTTTACATTAGTGGTCCTATGCAATATTTTTCCTTTTGTGACTGACTAATTTCACTCAACATAATGTCCCTAAGGTTCATCCATGTTAGGAAGTGGCATGCAGCTTCCTTGTTATTTTTCAAAGTAGCATAATACTCCGTTGTGTGTATGTACCATAGCTTGTTTATCCATTCTTCAGTTGATGGGCACTTTGGCTGCCTCCATCTTTTTGCTATTGTAAATAGTGCAGCTATGAACATTGGTGTGCATATATCTTCCCGTGTTGTGGCTCGTTTGTCTTATGGGTAAATACCCAGTAGTGGAATTGCTGGATCGAATGTTATTTCTAGTTTCAACCTTCTGAGGAAGTGCCATATTGCCTTCCAGAGAGGTTGTATC
>NW_006408719.1:3988031-3989265 GCF_000296735.1 Chrysochloris asiatica | reverse complement strand
TCCCTATTTTTTCATTGATGATCTTCATAATTTTAGGATTCACATTCAGATCTTTAATCCATGTTGAGTTCATTTTTGTATAGGGTGTGAGGCAAAGGTCTTGTCTCAGTCTTTTACATATTGCTTCCCACTTCTGCCAGCACCATTTGTTAAAGAGACTGTCTCTTCCCCATGTAATGCGCCTAGGCACTTTGTTGAAAATCATTTGGCTGTAAGTGGTTGGGTTAATATCTGGATTCTGGATTCTATTCCATTGATCAATGTCTCTTTTGTTGTACCAGTACCAGGCTGTTTTGACCACCGTAGCCATATAGTAAAGCTTGAAATCGGGGAGTGAGAGACCTCCAACCATGTTCTTCCTTTTAAGCAGTGCTTTGCTTATCCTAGGTTTCTTTCCTTTCCATATGAAATTATTAATTGTCTTTTCCATCTCTTTGAAGAATGTTGTTGGAATCTGGATTGGGATTGCATTGTATGTGTAAATTGCTCTGGGTAATATTGACATTTTCACAATATTGAGTCTTCCTATCCAGGAACATGGTATGTTCTTCCACTTCTGTAGGTCTCTTTTAGTTTCTTGTAGTAGTGCTTTGTAGTTTTCTTTGTACAAATCCTTTGTTTCTCTGGTTATGTTTATTCCTAAGTATTTCATCCTTTGTATGGCTATTGTAAATGGTATTGCTTTCCTAGTGTCCTTTTCATTGCTATTGCTGTTGCTGTAGAGAAATCCAATTGATTTTTGTATGTTAATCGTATACCCTGCCACTTTGCTGAATCTTTTGATGAGGTCTAATAGATTTTTTTTTTTTTTTGCTAAGTCATTAGGATTTTCTATATATGAGATCATATCATCTGCAAATAGGGAAGGTTTTACTTCCTCTTTGCCAATTCAGATTCCTTTAATTTCTTTATCATGCTGTATACCTCTAGCTAAAACTTCCAGCACAATATTGAATAGGAGCGGTGATAAAGGGCATCCTTGTCTGGTTCCTGTTCGCAGGGGGGAGGCTTTCAGTTTCTCTCCATTGAGTGTGATGTAGGCACTTGGTTTTGAATATATCCTTTTGATTATGTTGAGGAATTTCCCTTCAATTCTTACTTTGTTGAGAGTTTTTATCAGGAATGGATGTTGGATTTTGTTGAATGCCTTTTCTGCATCAATCGATATGATCATGTGGTTCTTCTCTTTTTTCTTATTTATATGGTGGGTGACGTTGATCGTTTTTCTAATGTT
>NW_006408719.1:3951925-3966616 GCF_000296735.1 Chrysochloris asiatica | reverse complement strand
TTTATGTTTTCTGATTACCTCCAGGAATATGTGATCAGGATGTGGTCTTCCCTTTTCACACTTCTTATTGCTTAACTCAGAGTAACTTTTTTGAGCCTCAGTTGGGCCTGGGCCTCCGTGGCAGGCCATTTGGGCCTTGGGCAGGTAGGTTGAGCCTCAGGCTGGAAGTTTGGGCCTCTGGGGCCCTGGACATCAGTGACTGGGCTGCAGGAGGGTTGGGCCTCAGGCAGGTGGGTTGGGCCTCAGGCTGGAAGTTTGGGCCTCTGGGGGCCTGGACATCAGTGACTGGGCTGCAGGAGGGTTGGGCCTCGGGCAGGTGGGTTGGGCCTGTGGGTGCCTGGGCGTCAGTGACCAGGCTGCAGGAGGGTTGGGCCTTAGGCGGGTGGTTTGGGCCTCGGGCGGGTGAGTTGGGTCTCAGGGGCACTGGGCCTCAGCAACCTGGCTGCGTGGTGGGTTGGGCCTTGGAGGCCCTGGTCCTTGGCTGCAGTGGGTATGTGATTTGGGCCTTGGTTGGGGCCTGGGCCTTTGTGACCAGTCTGTGGGCAGGTTGGGCCTCAGGGCAGGCCTTGGCCTCAGTGGGAGTGTCTGGGCCTTGGGAGGGCCTTAGCCTCAGTGGGCGGGCTTGTGCCTTGGGTGTTCCTGAGCCTCGGTGGCTTGGCAGAGGGCTGGGGTAATGGCTGGAGGGAGGCAGTGTCTGTATTTGATGATGTAAAGAGTGCCTCTCTCAGTTTCTCTCCACCATGGGTACCCCAATTTTCCTGATATCCCCGCTGATATCCCTCTATATTTGTTCAGCTTTGTTATCCTTTTCTCTGGAAATGCATGCAGCCTCCTAAGTGAGGTTGCTCTAGCCCTGCATTCCAGTGTCTGCACGGGGCAGAGGCACTTGCCGGCACGGATGCGGGCGTGGAAGCAGTAGCCGCGTGCAGGCAGGCAAAAGGTTAAAATGCCTGTAATTCATCAGCAACTTGATCTTTTAAAAAAATGAGTTCAGACTGCTGAAATATAAGATCTTATGTTTGTTCAAAGGCTGCCTGTCTGCTAGACAGAGGTTGTGTACGTGCTATTCTGACCCTTTTCCCCAGAGACTTCCCTACCTGGGTTGCCTGGTCAGGGAAGTGCCGCGTCACCCCAATTTATTTTTGTATGTTGATCTTATACCCTGCCACTTTGCTTAATGTTTTGATGAGGTCTAATAGTTTTTTTTGTTTTGTTTTGTTTTTTATTGAGTTTTTGGGGTTTTCTATGTACAGGATCATATGGTCTGCAAATAAGGAGAGTTTTACTTCCTCTTTGCCAATTTGGATGCCTTGAATTTCTTTATCATGTCGTATAGCTCTAACTAAAACTTCCAGCACAATATTGAATAGGAGCGGTGATAAAGGGCATCGTTGTCTGGTTCTTGTTCACAGTGGGAAGGCTTTCAGTTTCTCTCCATTGAGCATGATATAGGGTGTTGGTTTTGTATATATGCTCTTGATTGTGTTGAGGAATTTTCCTTCAATTCCTACTTTGTTGAGTGTTTTTATCAGGAGTGGATATTGGATTTTGTCAAATGCCTTTTCTGCGTCAATTGATATGATCATGTGGTTCTTTTCCTTTTTCTTATTTATATGATGGATTACGCTGATTATTTTCCTGATGTTGAACCATCCTTGCATCCCTTTTATGAAATCAACTTGGTCATGATGTATTGTTAATTTTTTTTGATGTACTATTGGATTCTGTAGGCTAGGATTTTGTTGTGAATTTTTGAGTCTATGTTCATGAGGGATATTGGTCTATAATTTTCTTTCTTAGTGATGTCCTTCCTTGTTTTTTTATGAGGTTTATGCTTGCTTCATAAAAATTATTAGGGAGTTTTCCATCCTCTTCTATGTTCTGGAATAATTTGAGCAGAATTGGTGACAGTTCTTCTCTGAATGTTTGGTAATACTCACCCGTGGCGCCATCTGGGCCTGGGCTTTTGTGGGTCAGGTATTTTTTTATGACCTAATCAATTTCTTATTTTGTTATGGTTTTTTTCAAATTTTCTACTTCAGTATGAGTAACTTTAGGTAGGTCGTGTTTTTCTAGAAATATATCCGCCTCACCCAAATTTTCAAATTTGTTGGAGTACAGATCTTTGTAGCATTCTGTTATTATCTTATTGATTTCATTTGGTTCTGTTGTGACTTCACCTATGTAGTTTCTAATATGATTTATTTGTGTCCTCTCCCTCTTTTCTTTAGTTAGTTTTGCCAATGGTTTGTGAAGGACCTTGTGCCTGATCAATAGAGATCTAGAGAATTTCCTTCAATGGAACAGAATGGTCGTAGATTCCCTATGTCCAAGCCTTTTTCTATCTTTGGTCACAGCCATCTTTATGTTCCAAATATCCCACTTACCAAATTCTTCTTTTCAATGAAAAATCCCCAACCCTCCCAAATAATGACACTGCTGAAACACCCCCCCAGAAACTTCTTTTGACCCTGAAAATGATCTCCCACCTTATCGCCACTCCCAACACCCTGAGCCTTCTTCCCTTTCAGCTCCCTGCCCTCCTCAGTCCCCCAACCCTCCTCTAATTCAACCGCCTGCATCCCCAGATTCCACAAATCAGAATAATCCCTTGGGCCCAGTAACAAGGCCAAAACGAGCCCTAACCCTTTTTCCTCTCAGAGAAGTTGCTGGCTATGAGTGCCCCACCTGTATCCATGTCTCTTTTACCCTCTCTGATCTCTCTCAAATTGAGAATAGGCTAGGATCTTTCATCAAAAACCCAGCAAAATTTAGAAAAGAATTTCTCTGTCTCTCACAGACTTTCTCCCTGACCTGGCAGGATGTCTATACCATCCTCAATAGCACACTAAAGAGAGAAGAGAAAGATTTAATCTGGAGGGCGGCAGAAGCATATGCTGATGATATGCATGATCAAGCCCCTACCCACTACCCTGTAGCACAAGAAGCAGTAACCCGAACTGATTGAAGGTGGGATTATCAGACTCCAAGATGACGGACCCACCAAGCTAGAACATATAATCTCCTGCCTAGCAAATAGTATGGACAAACATGCCCATAAGGCAGTTAATTATGAAAAATTAAGAGTAATAACTCAAGGGCCAGAAGAAAACCCCCGCCCTATTCTTTTTTCCACTTAACTGAAGCAATGACTAAATATACCAAACTTGACCCTGAGTCACCAGAAGGGAGAACTTATCTCCATCTGCAAATTATTTCCCAATCATCATCAGATATTAGAAATAAATTACAAAGATTAGAACAAGGGCCCCAAAACCCTCCTTGACACTGCCTTTAATGTCTTCAATGATAAGGAAGAAGAAAAAAGGGCAGAGAAAGAAAAGCACCTCCAGAAAAAAAATTCACCTACAGATGCTAGCCTCCATCCATAACCCTATCAAGGGACACAAGGCTGTCAACCCTCCAGGAAAATGTTTCTGGTGTGGAAATGAAGGCCACTGGGCAAAAGCATGCCCTAACCCTAAGCCTCCTACAAAGCTGTGCCCAACCTGTGGACAATGGGGACATTGAAAGATGGACTGTCCCACACGAGGCTGCCCCTCAGAGCAGGAGTCCCTCCCCAAAACCCTGAAAATTGCCTGGCATCCCTCCTGCCATTAACTGAGCAATGATATGGCCTGGAATCTCACAGCCTCCCATGTCCCCCTGAGTTCTGGGTAAAAGGGAGTGTCACTGGAAAGACAATCTCTTTCTTACTTGACATGGGGGCGAGCCTATCTGTTCTAACTGAATTTTCTGGGCTGCTTTCTCCTTCATGTCCTACAGTAATAGTTATGGAAGGACTCCCAGAAACCCCCCTCCAAGCACTCCCAGTGCCCTGCAATTTCCAAGGATTATCATTTACCCACTCCTTCCTGGTTTTACAATGTTGCCCTATCCCCTTACTAGGACGAGATAGCCTACAAAAATTAGGAACCACCCTCTATTTCACTCAACTGAACCCCTCCCGCCCATATATCTTATTTTACAACTACCAAATATTCCTGAACACAACAGAACCCCCTTTACCTGGGGTCAACCCTGTAGTCTGGGACAACAACACCCCAATAATAGCAGCACATCATTTACCTGTGTTCATCTCGCTGAAAGATCCTCAAGCTTATATATCTGTTCCCCAGTACCCTATATCTCCCGAGGCCCTATATGGCTTAAAACCCATCATTACCAGCCTCCTAAAGGCCCATCTCCTTATCCCTATCAACTCACTCCATAATACCCCCATCTTACCTGTAAAAAAACCAGATGGAACTTTTAGACTAGTTCAGGATTTATACCATATCAATGCATCCATAATCCCCACCCACTCAGTCGTACCTAACCCCTACACTATCCTCGACCATATCCCCCCTGACACTACCTATTTTTCAGTACTGGATCTAAAAGATGCTTTCTTTTCCATTCCTATATACCCTGAATCCCAACTCTTATTTGCCTTTACCTGGACAGACCCTGACACCCATATAAGTCAACAGTTGGCCTGAACTGTATTAGCCCAGAGTTTTCAGGACAGCCCCCATTAATTTGGCTAAGCCCTCCAAAAGAACTTAAGGACACTTAACCTAAAGCCCCGTATTATTCTCCAATATGTTGATGACTTATTGTTATGCTCTCCTTCTTTGTCCCTGTCCCTCCAGCATACCACCCAGTTATTAAATCAACTAGCACAGTGGGGCTATCGGGTGTCCAAACACAAAGCCCAAATAACAAAGAAAAAAAGTAACTCACCTAGGCCTCTCCCTAACACCAACCACTAGCGGAATTCCAGAAGATTGAAAAAAACTAGCAAAAGCCATTTCCCTTTCCAAAACAAAAACACAACTCCTGTGTTTCCTCGGCCTAGATGGCTATTTCCACATCTGGGTTCCAAACTTTGCACTAATTGCAAAACCCTTATACCAACTTATAAAAACAGAATCCCCAGAAATTTTACTTAATTCACAAGACACGATCAATGCCTTTAACCTCTTAAAACAAGCATTAACTGAAGCCCCTTCTCTCAACATCCCTAATCATAACAAGCCCTTCTTTGTGTCACCACAAAACAGAACCAAGCCCTAGGACTCTTGGCACAAACAGCCGGGGATACCCCACTGCCTATAGCTTATCTCTTCAAGCAACTAGACTCTGTATACCAAGGATGGCCAGCCTGCATTAAAACCTTAGCCAGCGCAGCAATCCTCACTACTGAGGCACAAAAATTCACCCTATACCAACTATTGACCTTCTTCTCCTCACATAACCTCCAAGATATAATTAGCTACAAAGCACTCGCTTCAATCTCTGACTCACGACTTCAATACCTTTATGCCACCCTTATGCGCCCATGCATCACCTTAAAAAAACCCCTTTCTTAATTTAGCTACTCTTTTACCCCAAACTGAGAGTCCCCAAACAGCCACAGATGACCACAACCGTCTACAGATCATTAGCCACACTCAAACAATCTATCATCACCTCCTAGACACTCCCATCCTAGAGGCCCCTAACTGGTTCATAGATGGAAACTCCACTAAATCTCCACCCCCAAAAGCAGGATATGCCATTATCAAATCCCCCCCACCTCACTCAGACAGCCAAACATGGCCTCCAGCCACATTGGTTGAAGCATTACCCCCTCCCACCAGGGACCACATCCCAACAGGCTGAACTCATAGCCTTGATAAGAGCTCTTACCCTAGCTGAAAACCAACAAGTTAACATATTTACAGATTCAAAATACATATTTAATATCCTCCACTCAAATGCACAGCTTTGGACTGAAAGAGGACTCTTAACTGCACGAGGCACTCCTATAATAAATGTAATATTAATTAACAGACTTTTAGAAGCAGCCCTTCTTCCTTCAAAGATAGCCCTACTCCACTGCCACAGTCATCAAAACAATTACAGCTACACTTCTGAATACAATCAGCAAGTTGACTGCCTAGCCAAATCACCTGCAGCCCACAACTCCAACATACCAACCTATAGTACCCAAGCAATAACACTTTTCCCACTGGCTCTCACCCCTCCCCCAGCACATACTCACAAAAAGAACAAGACTCCTACTCTTCCAACCCTCAAGCCACCTTTATCAAACCCTACTGGTATATATACAAGGAAAACTAGCCATCCCCCAAAATGACAAACACCAATTTCTAAAGGAAATTCACAACCTCACACATACCATTGTTTTGCCTTTGACCCATTTTCTTAAAACACATATCTATTACACACCAGATGTCCATACTTTGCTCCAATCCCTCAGCCTTTCCTGTCAAACATGCCAGACAGCTATACCCCAAATCTTCATCGTCATAGGCTTCCCACCCACCAGTTCAGAGGCTACTTGCCAGGACAAGATTGACAAGTTGACTTCACACACATGCCCACAGTGAGAAAAGTTAAATATCGTCTAGTATTTCTAGATACCTTTTCTGGGTGGGTTGAAGCCTTCCCCACTACCAATAAGCTAGCCTCCACAGTCTCAAGAATTCTAATCTCAGAAATTATCCCACACTTTGGATTCCCCACCTCTCTTCAATCTGACAATGGAAAGGAATTTATCTCAGAAGTCACCCAACACACAGCCTGAGCCCTAGGTATATCCTGGAAATTTCCTTATCGCCCCCAGTCATCAGGAAGGGTTGATCGAATGAATCACACTCTAAAAGAAATCTTAACAAAACTAGCCTCAAGTACCCAAAAGGACTGTATAACCCTTTTACCCCTGGCACTCCTAAATATTAGAGCCATGCCAAAAAAACCCTTTTCCTAAGCCCCTTTGAATTAGTTTATGGTTGCCCTCTAGCCCCATTCTTAGGTCCTCAAGAAACCCCACCCATGATCATTCCCCCTCCACTCATTAGCCCACTTTTGTACACAGTCCGGTCAATCCTGTGGAAATATGCCAACGACCACCTGCTAACTCCCGAATCTAATCTTCCACTAACCCTTACCCCTGGAGACCAAGTTCTCCTGAAAACAAAAAATCCCTTTCCCTTTACAACCAAAATGGGAAGGTTCCTATACAGTTATCTTAGTCACACCCACTGCAGCCAAGCTAAAAGGAAAAAACCCATGGTATCATTTAGCCCCCCCTAAAGAAACTCCCTGATCTATCTTTCTCCTAGGACCATCTTGACCACCTCCAATCAACTGACAAATGCTCCGACCAGCATTAATACTACTTATGGTTTTCCCCAGCTCTGTAATTTTCTGCATCTCCAATCCAGCCTGCTGACTAATTCCATACTTAGGAGCCATCATATGAATCCTTGTTCTTTGCTTTATTCTATCTATCTATATATGTATATTTTTAATGTTTTATTGTGTATTGTGTGATAGTCTACATGGGGGAACATTAGTTTTACATTCCTTCCATCATACATAATCTCATTGCCATAGTTACCATCCCGTCCATGTATCATCACCCAACCAAAGAGTATACCCTGAAATCCCGCCCGCCCTCCCCTCACGGACCTCAGCACATAGCCCCTCTCCCTCTCTGGATCCCTAGTCCCCAGACACTCCATCTCTTCACATCATCCTCTCTCTTCACGACATCCTCTCTGTCTCAGTCTCGGGCCTCACTGCTTCTCTGGGTGGGGTCACGATCCCCACTCTTCTCCATTGATGGTCCCAGGGCTCTCTGCTCCGATATTGAAAGGTTAATCACTCCCCTCCTTGCTATAAAATGTCCACCTTTACATTTCCAGTCTTCACAGTCAGTCCTGGTAACAATTATTCACCCTTGCATCCCAAGGGACCCATCTGCATTCCTTTTCAACTGCTCTTCCTAGACAGGTTGGATACTATTCACTGGACACTCTACCATCCTCCCCGCCCTGTGAATCTAGGTTCCCTCTTGAAAGCTTGTAAGCCAGTCACTTCTTACCTTTGTATCCCTTCTCCCATTTTTGGTTAGTCAATGTTCAAGATGCCCATCCCTATCTACTCTTTGTGTGGAGGGGGTGAAAATAATTCTAGGAGCAGGGATTTTTTTCCTCTTTTGAGTTACTGCATTTATAGGTGGATGTCCAGTTTAGCAAATTATATCAGATGACACTTTATTTCCCTCTTCTTTCTTCTTCGGGTAGAGCTCTGTTCGTCCCATCATTGGAGCCATGGCAAGTGGGTATCATTTGCAGGTGTGGGTGTTCCTGCGTCTGTCCGCCCTCTTCTTATCAGTTGGTCGCTTCGGTCTCCACTCTAGGCCTCTGTGGATGTGTCACTAACTCTGAGCCCATGAGTCCCCAGGTCTTGCCTCACTGCTGGCTGACCAGGTCTCCACCCGGGCTAACCATAGTCTGTTGAATGATGCAGGGCTTAGCTCGCTGCTTCTTTGATGTTCTTTGGTCACTTCTCTTTATGGGTGATGTGCGTGGTCGCCAATCAAAACGCGTTTTCCCATTGCGTCTTAGTCTTGGAAGAGGATTTGCACTGAAAGGACCCGACCACTTGCCTTTATGTTTCCTGGGCAGATGGCTTGCTTGTTCTTGTGGTAACAGTCGGACTGTCCTTCTTGTTTTGTATTTTTCCTGTAGGTCCTTCTTTCAAGAAGTGTCTTCTGGTTTTCTGGTTGATCCAGGCTGGTCTGCTTGTCTTTTCAAGAGGAAAGTTTCCCTTCTCTGATGGTCTGGATGTGGTTCAGGCTTCCTTCTATAGTCTTATGTAATGCAGAGGCTCCTCATGAGACCTCCTTCACTAGCTATAGTGTAGCCCCATTTTAGGTATTCCAATTAGTTATAGGCAGAAGACAGACTTACAAGCTTTCTATGGTGATATTTCTGGCTATTCCTTTCTCTCTCCCTCCAGTGACTATTTTATATTATAATGCATGGAAAACCAAGGTTCAAAAGTCAGCTAAGTATTTCAACATTATACCCCCCGCCCTTTTCCCCATTCCAACCCTGTCCCAGTCTCTGGATCCCAAAGCCCTGTTGTTTCAAGGCTGTGCCTACATCCGTTTTAACCTCTGTCCCATTTAGCTCATTCAAACCTGTGTAATTGTTCTCCCGTCTGCCTTGTTCTTCCATTTCTCTCTCCCTACTTATATATTGCCCCCTTCCCCAATACCCAAATTATCCTGTATCTATTCCCTGCCCTGTGCTCCGCCTTCGCCACTCACCCTTATTTCTACCCCTACATCCTAGCAACCTGCTAAGAATCCACTTTAGTGGATTAGTATGGGTTAATTTCCTTAGTCCTTTACAGTATTGGTCCTATGCAGTATTTTTCCTTTTGTGATTGACTAATTTCACTCAACATAATGTCCTTAATGTTCATCCATGTTAGGAAGTGGCATGTAGCTTCCTTGTTATTTTTCAAGGTAGCATAGTACTCCATTGTGTGTATGTACCACAGCTTGTTTATCCATTCTTCGGTCAATGGGCACTTTGGCTGTCTCCATCTTTTTGCTATTGTAAATAGTGCAGCTATGAACATTGGTGTGCATATATCTTCCCGTGTTTTTCTTGTGGGTAAATACCAAGTAGAGGAATTGCTGGATTTAATGGTATTTCTATTTTCAACCTTCTGAGGAAGTGCCATATTGCTTTCCAGAGAGGTTGGATCATTTTGCAGTCCCACCAGCAATGCAGGAGTGTCCCAGTCTCTCCAAATCCCCACCTACATGTATTGTCCTCAACTTTTTAAATATTTGCTGTTATTGCTGGTGTGAGATGATGTCTCATTGTTGTTTTGATTTGCATCTCTCTAATGGCTAGTGATCACGAACATTTCTTTATATGTTTGTTGGCTGCCCTGCTCTCCTCCCTGGCGAAGTGTCTGTTCATATCCTATGCCCATTACTTAATTGGGTTATTTGTCTTATTTTTGTAGATGTGTAGTATTTTCCTATATGTTTTAGAGATGAGTCCCTTATCTGATATGCGGTTCCCTTTTTACTATCCTGGTGAAGTCATTTGATGAACACAAGTTTTTAATCTTTAGTATGTCCCAATTGTTTATTTTGTCTATTTTTGTTTGTATACTTTTCAAAATGTGTGGGAGTCTGTCTATGCCCTGGATTAGTGCCCTCACGTTTGTCCCTATTTTTTCATTGATGATCTTCATAATTTTGGGATTCACATTTAGGTCTTTAATTCATGTTGAGTTCATTTTTTATATGGCGTGAGACAAAGGTCTTGTTTCTCTCTTGTACATATCGCTTCCCACTTCTGCCAGCACCATTTGTTAAAGAGATTGTCTCTTTCCCAGGTAATGTGCTTGGGCATTTTGTCGAAGATCATTTGGCTGCAGGTGGTTGGGTTGATATCTGGATTCTCGATTCTGTTCCATTGATCAATGTCTTTTTCATTGTACCAGTATCAGGCTATTTTGACCACCATAGCCATATAGTAAAGTCAGAAATCGGGAAGTGAGAGACCTCCAACCTTGGTCTTCCTTTTAAGCAGTGTTTTGCTTATCCTGGGTCTCTTTCCTTTCCATATAAAATTAGTAATAGTCCTTTCCATCTCTTTGAAGAATGTTGTTGGAATCTGGATTGGGACTGCATTGTATGTGTAAATTGCTCTGGGTAGTATTGATATTTTGACGATGTTGAGTCTTCCTATCTAGGAACATGGTATGTTTTTCTACTTCTGTATGTCTGTTTTGATTTCTTGTAGTAGTGCTTTGTAGTTTCCTTGTATAAGTCCTTTGTTTCTCTAGTTATGTTTATTCCTAGGTATTTTATCTTTTACGTGGCTATTGTAAATGTCATTGTTTTCTTCATATCCTTTTCATCGTTATTGTTGTTGCTATAGAGAAATCCAATTGATTTTTGTATGTTGATCTTGTACCCTGCCACTTTGCTGAATCTTTCAAGGAGGTCTAATAGATTTTTTTATTAAGTCTTTGGGGTTTTCTATGTATAGGATCATATCGTCTGCAAATAGGGAGAGTTTTACTTCCTCTTTTCCAATTTGGATGCCTTTAATTTCTTTATCATGCCATATAGCTCTAGCTAAAACTTCCAGCACAATATTGAATAGGAGCAGTGATAAAGGGCATCCTTGTCTGGTTCCTGTTCGCAGGGGGAAGGCTTTCAGCTTCTCTCTGTTGAGTGTGATGTAGGCTCTTTGTTTTGAATATGTACTCTTGATTATGTTGAGGAATTTCCCTTCAATTCCTACTTTGTTGAGTGTTTTTATCAGGAATGTTGGATTTTGTCAAATGCCTTTTCTGCATCAATCGATATGATCATGCAGTTTTCTTATTTATATGGTGGATGACATTGATCATTTTTCTAATGTTGAACCATCCTTGCATCCCTTTTATGAAACCCACTTGGTCATGGTATATTATTTTTTGATGTGCTGTTGGAATCTGTTGGCTATGATTTTGTTGAGGATTTTTGCATCTATGTTCATGAGGGATATTGGTCTATAATTTTCCTTCTTAGTGATGTCCTTCCATGGTTTTGGTATGAGGGTTATGCTTGCTTCATAAAAATTATTAGGGAGTTTTTCATCCTCCTCTATATTCTGGAATAATTTGAGTAGAATTGGTGACAGTTCTTCTCTGAATGTTTTGTAGAACTCACCTGTAAAGCCATCTGGGCCTGAGCTTTTGTTGGTCGGGAGATTCTTGATGATCTGGTCAATTTCTTCTTTTGTTATGGGTTTGTTCACATTTTCTACTTCAGTCTGAGTAAGTTTAGGTAGGTCATGTTTTTCTAGAAATGTATGCATCTGATCCAAATTTTCAAATTTGTTGGAGTACAGCTCTTCATAGTACTCTGATATTATCTTTTTTATTTCGTTTGGTTCTGTTGTGACTTCACCTATGTGGTTTCTAATGTGATTAATTTGCATCCTCTCCCTTTTTCTTTAGTTTTTCCAATGGTTTTTCAATTTTATAAATCCTTTCAAAGAACCAGCTTCTTGTCCTGTTGATTCTTTCTGTAGTTTTTCAGTTTTCCATCTCATTTATTTCTGCTCTTATCTTTAATATTTCCCTTCTTTTGGTGAATGTAGGTTCCCTCTGCTGGTCTACTTCTATTTGTTGAAGGTGCTGTGTTAACGTGTTGATTTTGTTTCTTTCCTCTTTTTGGATGTGTGCATTTATGGCACTAAATTGACCTCTCCAGACTCCTATCGCCATGTCCCAAAGATTTTGATATGTTGTTTTCATTCTCATTTGTTTCTAAGAACTACGTGAATTCACGTTTAATTTCTTCTTTTCCCCAGTCGCATTTCATCAGGGTGTTGTTCAGTTTCCATGTATTCAACTTTATTGCTTTGGCTTTCTTGTTGTTGATTTCTAGTTTTATAGCGTTGTGTTCTGAGAAGATGCTCTGTACAATTTTGATGTTTGTGAATTTATGGAGGCTTGCTTTGTGGCCTAACACATGGTCAATTCTGGAAAATGTTCCATGAGCAATAGAGAAGAATGTGTATTGTTCTTTGTTAGATCAAATACTCTGTATATGTCTATGAGGTCAAGCTGGTTGATTATGTTGTTAAGTTCCTCCATGGCATTGTCGAGTTTCTTTCTGGTTGTTCTATCCCTTTTCGAGAGTAGTGTGTTGAAATCTCCTACTATAATTGTGGATTTATCTATTTCTTTCATCAATTCCATTAAGGTTTGCTTCATGTATCTTGGTGCTCTTTCTTTGAGAGCGTATATATTTATTATGGTTATGTCGTCGTGCTCAATTGACCATGAGATAGTGTCCTTCTTTGTCTCTTATGCTGGTTTTTATCTTAAAGTCTACTTTGTAAGGGATTAGTATAGCTACTCCTGGTTGTTATTGCTGGAGTTGGCTTGGTAAAATTTTTTCCATCCTTTCACTCAGTCTGTTTTTGTCCTTGTGTGTAAGGTGTGTCTTTTGCAAGCAGCATATTGATGGATCTTGTTTTTTTATCCATTCTGCCACTCTTTGTCTCTTCACTGGTGCATTCACTCCATTGACATTCAATGTAATTATCAATAAGTATGAGTTGATTACTGTCATTATGTTACTTTTTTGGCGGTGTTGTTGTTCTTTGGTTTTGCTTTCCTTCTTGTACTGGGTTTGTGGTTTTTCAGTTGATTCTGGTTGGTTTCTTCCAAGATTCTTTGTTCATTTGATCTGTTTGGGAATTCGTTTTCAGGATATGTTGTGGGGTGTTAACTTTCTTTGGGGTTACCTTTTAGTCTACTAGCTTTTCTCTGCATTTAGGATACTCAATTGCAACCTGTCAGTTACCTGGCATCTCTACCACCTGGGCTTCTGTTGTTACATTTGTCCCTTCTTTGACACTGATATGTTTATGTTCTTCAGTTGATCTCTGGGCTTCCTTGAGTTTGTTGTTGTAGTCTCATTGTGTTCTGGATTCTGCTTTCTGTTGGCTGTGTTCCAGGTGGTGTTGTCATACTTGTCAATCTCTGTTTGTTGTCTGTTCTTGTTGGTTCGCTGTCCACAGAACTCCCTTTAGGATGTTTTGAAGTGCTGGGTTGGTTTTGATAAATTCCCTCAGATTCTGTTTATCCTGGAATGTTTTCATCACACCATCATATTTGATTGATAGTTTTGATGCATAGATGATTCTTGGATGAAATGTGGAGCTTTGTATATGTCTCCCCATTGCCTTCTTGCCTGCATGATTTGTTCTGAATAGTCAGTGCTTAATCTAATTTGTTTGCCTTTATAAGTTATATTTCTCTTCTCCCTGGCTGCTTTTAGTATGCTTTCCTTGTCTTTGGTTTTGGAAAGCTTGATTAATATAGGTCTTGGAGACTTTCTTTTGGTATCTATCCTTCCTGGGGTACGCTGGGCTTCTTAAATGTTTATCTTCTCATCTTTCAGGATGTTAGGGAAGTTTTCCTCCAGAAGCTCTTCAACTATTTCCTCTGAGGACTTCTTTGATTCTTCTTGTTCCGGGATGCCAATAATTCTTACATTGTTCCTCTTCATGTTATCCAGCATGAATCTTAGATTCGCTTCAGATTGTTTTATCCTTTTAGCTGCTTGCTCCTCTATATTGGCAATATTGAGAGATCTGTCTTCCAGTTTGCTAGTTCTGGCTTCCATCTCTTCTAGTCTGCTCCTTTCCCCTTTCAGGCTATAGTCTATTTCTGATATCTTATTATTGATCTCCTGGACATCTCTTTGCAGGTTTTGAATTATTTTCAATGCTGTGTCAAACCTATTAGATTGTTCCTGCAGTACTTTCCTTACTTTCCTCGACCCCTTTTCAGTGTATTTGAATTTATTTCCATATCATTCTTCTGAATTCCCTCTCAGGCATATTCTGAACCTGCTTCTCCTCCTCTATAAAGCTTTTGTCTGTCTGCAGCTCATTTGCATCTGCTGGTCTCTTCTGCTTTTGGATGTGTTTTGATAATATTGTTTCTTGTTGCACATGATTATTCTTATTTTATTGTAATTATTATTAATATGAAGAAGCTCTGGTAGCGTAGTGGTTACGAATCGGGCTGCGAACCTCAAGGTCAGCGGTTCGAAACTACCAGCTGCACCGTGGGAGAAAGATGAGGCTTTCTACTCCCGTAAAGATTTACACCCTCGCAAACCCTATACAGGGTCGCTATGGGTCGGAACCGTCTCGATGGCACATAACAACAAGAACATTATTAATATGATCAGAAGATAGGCATCCCTTATTGTCTGTAATGTGTAGTAGGTGTGGTTAGGTATTGTCTACGTAGTGGCCTCAGCGGGCAAGAGAGTGGTCATGTGGGGTC
>NW_006408719.1:3941480-3951500 GCF_000296735.1 Chrysochloris asiatica | reverse complement strand
GCGGGTTCTGGTGGGCTGGGTGGGGTCAGCAGGGTTTGGGCACGCTGCCGAAGGATTAGGGCACAGTGCCGTGGGGGCTCACGGGTTCCGGAGGTTGGGGCGGGGCTTGTTCTGGGCCCAGTGGGTGAGGCTGCATCACACGCGATCAGGCAGGCAGCGCGGGCCTAGCGGTGGGTCCCACGTGCAAGGCGGTGCTCGAACGCTACGTTGGGCAAACAGGGCTGGGCCCATGGGGGTTCTGGAGGTCGGGTCGGGGTCTTTGCCTTGTGCGGGTCCCGGTGGGAGGGGCTGGGTCACCCACGATCAGTCAGGTGGGTCCGGTCCTGCGGGCAGGGCAGTACTTGCGCCTGCGGTACAGCAAGCAGGGCTGGACCCTCGGGGGTTCTGCAGGTCGGGGCGGGGCTTGTGGGGGTGCGGTGGGTGGGGCTGGGTTGCACGCTGTCAGTCAGGTGGGTTGGGGTTAGCGGTGGGTCCCTCAGGCAGGGCCGTACTCGCGTGTGGTCTGGCAAGCAGGGCGGGGCCACAGGGGGGTTCTGGCGGGCTGTGTTGGGCTTTCACTTATTATGGCGCGTGGGTGGGATTAGCAGGGTGTGGGTGCGTTGTCCGAGGGTTAGGGCATGATCTGGTGGGTGCTCGCGGTCCAGTGTGGTCTGGGTCAGGATGGCAGGGTTGTGGGGATCTAGGGGTTAATGTGGCAGATAAGCGCAGTTCAATTGGTATTCTAGCTATATTTTTACTCCTGACTTCCCCAAACACTACGTGAGTCTCACAGTCCCCCAATTTACAGCTTTTATCAGCGATCTCTTACCTGACTTGTATATACCAGACTATCACTTTGTAACCCCTGACACATTTTTACAACAGATCCAGGAATTATGGCGCCAAGGCACCTTTCTCTCCTTCAACCCCACCCAAATCTCCGTCTTCTCACTCTCTTTACTCTTCATCCTATTCTAACCAACCCTCTCCCTTCACCAATTCAACGTTTAATAAACCTATTCAACCTATATTTCCCAATAAACACTCCCTTGAGCCGAAACACACATGCCTTGCAACTTATCCCCCTGCTTGTCAGCCTAGGAATAGCAGCAGGTGTAGAAATTGAAGCAGCAGGAATTTCAGTCTCTATCCTCTTCCCTAGGAGAAAGTTTGTATGAAATATCTTCTACAACTATCCCAAATTCAAGATCAGATTGACACCCTAGCAGGAGCAGTTCTCAAATCGAAGACCTCTAGGAGGCAGTTGCGTATTTCTCACCCCAATTATCCTCCTCCCTTGGTTATTACGCTTTGTAGGACCATTACTTCACCTTTACCTTGGAGCTGTATTCCTGCCTCGTATAATAAATTGTTTCCAAAGATTTCTTGCAGGCTGACTAACCGCCATTGCAAAAGATCAGGTGGCAACCACTCTCCTGTTGCAGACTGACCCCATCTACGCCCATAAATCAGCATGAAGCAGTCAAAAAGACATGTATGCACCTATCCCACTAACACCAAGAGTGTGGAATGAAGGATCTTGCGCCTGATCAACAGAATGGCATTGCAACTACCCCCAATTGACACTGAATGGGGTCCTGCTTGAGCTTCCGATCTCCTGGGAAGCTTATGTCTTTGTTACACCTGGAGACCCTCCCCCCTCTGGAAATTCCAGGTTTCAGGAAAATCTCGATACCCTTGTTCAAATATCCATACCCCCGCCCATTGGAAACATGCCAGAACTATACCCAGGCCTATAAATACCACAGTCTGTAAGAGAACAGACGGGCTCTTGGTCTCCTTTGATGACGTAAGTGTACCCCTTTACCAGGTTTACTCTCAATAAACCTGCCTGCTGTTGAAGCCAAGACTTATCCTTTGTCTCTTTCTTTCTTTTCCTTACAGTTTGTCAATTTTATTAATCTTTTCAAAAACCAGCTTCTTGTCCTATTGATGCTTTCTATAGATTTTTTGTCTTCCATCTCATTTATTTCTGCTCTTATATTTATTATTTCCTGTCTTTTGATGACTGTAGGTTTCCTCTGCTGATCTGCTTCTAGTTGTTGAAGGTGTTGTGTTAATGTGTTGATTTTGGCTCTTTCCTCTTTTTGGATGTGTGCATTTATTGCAATAAATTGTCCTCTCAGGACTGCTAACACAGTGTCCCAAAGATTTTGGTATGTTGTGTTTTCATTCTCATTTGTTTCTAGGAACTTCGTGAATTCACGTTTAATTTTTCTTTTACCCAGTCACTTTTCAGCAGGGTATTATTCAGTTTCCATGTATTCGACTTTATTGTTTTGGCCTTCTTATTGTTGATTTCTAGTTTTATAGCATTGTGGTCTGAGAAGATACCCTCTAGAATTTTGATGGTTGTGAATTTATGGAGGCTTGCTTTGTGGTCTAACATATGGTAAATTCTGGAAAATGTTCCATGCGCACTGGAGAAGAATGGTTATTGTGCCATTGTTGGATAGAATGCTCTGTATACACCTATGAGGTCAAGTTGGTTGATAGTGTTGTTAAGTTCCTCTGTAGCATTGTTGAGTTTCTTTCTGGTTGTTCTATCCCTTTTTGAAAGTGGTGTGTTGAAATCTCCTACTATAATTGTGGATTTATCTAATTCTTTCTTCAATTCCATTAGGTTTGCTTCATGTATCTTGGTGCTCTTTCATTGGGAGAGTATATATTTATTATGATTATGTCATCTTGATTGACTGACCCTTTGATCATGAGATAGTGTCCTTCTTTTTCTCTTATCCTGGTTTTTATCTTAAAGTCTACTTTGTCAGGATTAGTATTGCCACTCCTGCTTATTTATTGCTGCTCTTGGCTTGGTAAATATTTTTCCATCCTTTGACTCTTAGACTGTTTTTGTCTTTGTGTGTAAGACGTGTCTCTTGCAGGCAGCATCTTGATGGATATTGTTTTCTTATCCATTGTGCCACTCTTTGTCTCTTCACTGGTGCATTCAATCCATTGACATTCAATGTAATTATATTGTACTGGGTTTGTGTTTTTTGAGTTGATTCTGGTTGGTTTCTTCCTAGTTTCTCTGTCTGATAGCAACAGCATCCTAAAGTACTGAGAAGCTGTAGCCCTGTGACAAAATGGATGAATATCCAACCGCGGGCCCTCCTCAGGATTGTGACCCATGGACCCTGAGGGCCAAGGAAGTGACCTCCTGAAGTCCTGGGTTCATAGGCTTTTTGTGAACTCACTGGATGGCTACCTCTTTACACTTCCTTCTAGTCTCATATTGTTCATTCTGTACTTGTTCTTCATGCTCTTAGCTACAGTAATTGTAGCTTCTGGGAAAATGGTTTCTTTTGATATCAATGTATGTAATGCCTCTTTTAATGGCACTACTTTGAATGTCACTGCCTTAAAAGTATTAGCAGGACGTGAGGTCTTGGGAACAGATCTCATTGAGGAACAGGCAGTGGCCACCTGGAAGGAATGTCAGAACTGCTCGTTATCTAACTATTTAGTTATGTTTGATATTAACTTAAAGCATGAACTTTTGATGTCCATGAACAACAATGGGACAGAAACCCCTTCTAGAGCTGAGGCAATAAAGCTTCCTCAAATGACTCAGGAAAAGCAGGAACAAGTATAATGAGATTGTGAGAAAAGGTTTTGGAGAAAAACTGCCCAGAATTTGTAATTGGAATGGAATGGTAAATTCCGGGAATATTTGATTAAAGGATGATAGTGGCAGTGGCAGTCCCCTCAAGCCTCCCCCGGGTATAATCAGTTTAATCCAGACGCTCTTCTTCCCCCTGAGGGTATAGTAAACATTGTAGCATTTGGATATGGTACCCAGAATGAGGAAAAGGAAGGTGGAGGCGAAACCTCACCTTCATTAGAAAGGTTAAAACCTGTTTCTCACCTTCCCTGGAGCTAGAGAAGTAAGGAGGCAAGGATTATTAGTCAATAGATAATCTGTAATAGCTTGCTTGATCTTTTCATATGGGAAAAAGGATTTTAGATTATCATGAGAAGCATGATGCCCTTGGTAAGCTATTTTAAGATAAAACCTGTGAATCATCATGTCCTGTCTCAAAAGAAAAACCACATTTTTTTTCATTGCTCTCTTTTGTGTCAAGCTCCTCCTTGATAAGAATAAAAGACTGGGGTAGAATTAGTTCTATGTGCATTCTTGGCAGCAGGACTCTCTGCCTGTCATCTTGCATCCACTCTGATCTCCGAGTGTTTCTTTCTCTTTTGCCTCTCCAGACATCCCACCTTCATGTACTCACTCCCTTGTCAAGGCTGGACCCCAGCATCTGTCCACTTGTTCTGTTTGGAAATTCTTTTTTATGATATGTTGTGGAGTGTTAACTTTCTTTGGGGTTACCTTGTAGTCTACTAACATTTCTCTGCATTTAGGATACTCCATTGTAATCTGTAATTTACCTGGCACCCCCACCACCAGGGCTTCTGTTGCTGTGTTTGTCCCTTATTTGACATTGATATGTTTATGTTCTTCAGTTGATCTCTGGCCTCCCTTGAGTTTGTTGTTGTAGTCTCGTTGTGTTCTGGATTCTGATTTCTGTTGACTGTGTTCCAGGTGGTGTTGCCATACCTGTCAATCTCTGTTTGTCGTCTGTTCTTGTTGGTTCTCCGTCCCCAGAATTCCCTTTAGGATGTTTTGAAGTGCTGGGTTGGTTTTGATAAATTCCCTCAGAATCTGTTTATCCTGGAATGTTTTGATTACACCATCATATTTGATTGATAGTTTTGCTGGATAGACGATTCTTAGTTGACAGTTTTATTCTTGCAGGGTTTGTATATGTCTTCCCATTGCCTTCTTGCCTGCATGGTTTGTTTTGAATAATCAGTGCTTAATCTAATTTGCTTGCCTTTATAAGTTATATTTCTCTTCTCCCTGGCTGCTTTTAGTATTCTTTCCTTCTTTGGTTTTGGAAAACTTGATTATTATATGTCTTGGAGACTTTCTTTTGGGGTCTATCCTTCCTGGGGTACGTTGGGCTTCTTGAATGTTTATCTTCTAACTTTCTTCCAGAAGCTCTTTAATGATCTCCTCTGTGGACTTCTTTGATTCTTCTTGTTCTGGAATGCCAATAATTCTTACATTATTCCTCTTCATGTTATCCAGCATGAATCTTAGACTCTGTTCAGATTGTTTTATCCTTTTAGCTGCTTGCTCTTCTATCTTGGCAGTATTGAGAGACTTGTCTTCCAGTTTGCTAGTTCTGGCTTCCATCTCTTCTAGTCTGCTCCTTTTCCCTTTCAGGCTATTGTCTATTTCTGATATCTTATTATTGATCACCTGGACTTCTTTTTGCAGGTTTTGAATTGTTTCCAATGCTGTGTCAATCCTATTAGATTGTTCCTGCAGTACTTTCCTTACTTCTTCCTTATTTTCCTCAACCCCTTTTTGGAGTATTTGAATTTGTTTCCATATCATTCTTCTGAATTCCCTCTCAGGCATATCAAGAACCTGCTCTTCCTCCTCTATAAAGCCTTTGTCAATCTCCAGCTCATTTGCATCTGCTGGTCTCTTCTGCTTTTGGATGTGTTTTGATAACGTTATTGTTTCTTATTGGGCATGACTATTCTTATTTTATTGTAATTATTATTAATATGAGCTGGAGAGAGGCTTCCTTTATTGTCTGTAATGCGTAGTAAGTGTTGTTAGGTCTTGTCTATGTGGTGGCCGTGGCAGCGGGTGGCGGCCACAGTGGCCTTGGCAGCCGCGGCTGTTAACATCAACAAGTCACCATATCTCTCCCTCTCTCTGTGCTTTGGGTAAACTGACTTGCCTGATATCCGTGTTGAGATCCCACACTGGGGCATGGAGGTTTTTTTTTGGGGGGAGGGGTTATGTTGGCTCTTATGGTTTTGTTTGTTTATGTTTCCTTTTTACTGGAAATTCAGCTTTCTGAATGGGCTGGCTCCAGTCCAGCCCTCCAAGTTCTGCAGGGGTTGGGGCAGTCACCAGAGCAGGAGCTGCGGGGCTCCATGAAAGTTTTAAGATGCCAATAATTCCTCGGTAGTGTGATTTTTTCAAAAAAGCGAGTTCAGGAGATTGAAGTACAATGTCTTCTGCTAGTTTGAAGGCTGTGGGTTTCCTATATGAAAGTTTCATTAGTGAGATCCCCCTCCCTTCTCTCTGGAGCTTTTCCTGCCTGCATTGTCTGGTTGCAGCCCAGAACCCGAACTTTCGATAGGCGAACTCTTAAGTAGGTTTGCATGGGTTTAATGGGTCAGGTGTAAATAGTGATGTATATTCAAATTTGGAACAAGAGGACTCTAGATTGCAGGGATCAAGTCATAGCCCAAATCAGTAAAAGATAGGGAAAAAATGTTAAGATTCTTGAATGTATTATGGATATTGGTTTCCCTTACCTACAATTGTAAAATACACACTTGAGTAGGATAGAAAGGAATATTAGGAAACATGATTACACAAACCTTGTAAGCCCATCTTCAGCCTATAACTGATTAGAATACCTAAAAGGAATTCTAGAACTTTCTTAGTGAAATAGCCTTTATGCAGAGCCTTTGTAGTGTATAGAACCTTAGTTGGAATCCTGAATTCCATCCAGACTCTTCTAAGGTGGGAAAGTCCCATTGAAAGGACAATCAGACCAGCCTGGAGTGGCTAGAAGGAGGACCAGCAGAAAAATATCAAAAACAAAAATGGAAGTCTGATTGGCTACTCAAAGAACAAGCAAGTTGTTTGCCAGGGAGCCATCAAAGCAAGCAATCAAGTCCCTTCAGTACAAACCACCACCCCCAAGACTGAAACTCAAAGGGAACACATGACCAGGTATTTAAGCTTGCTGGCAACTGCATTAGTCTATTTGTGAGCAGAATGAGGTAAAGGCAGCAATAAAAATATGGGCTGAGTTTAATTGCACTCCATAGACTCATGTCGACCTGGAGATGAGGCAGAGAAGAAGCAAGGGCTAGTTGGTACACTGTACAGTAAAAATGGGGATTCTTGAGCCCATTGACAACGACTTAGCCATGGAGAGCTAAAACTGAGAGTGAAGTTTCTGCTGATGTGACGTGAGGAAAGACACACATGAGTGCCCAAACTTGCAGATAGTACACATTTTACCTAGCTTCGATGGCTTGATGATCAGAACTCGACTAGAAGAAGCTAAAAATTTTTGATACAGGAAACAAGTGTAAATTGATACAATTTTATAAACTTGACCTATACTTATGGATGTAGTAGCTCAACATACCAACAGAGAGATAAAGTGTCTTCACATCAAGGATCAAACCTATCCCTTCTATATACAGGGTTGATAGGTACAGGCAACTTAGACATTGACTATCTAAACTTGGGTGAGGGAAGGGAAGGTGGCTCTAAAGGCATGAAGTTGCTGGCTTACAAGTTTTAAAGAGGCAGTTTAGTTCCAAAATGTGCAGGGGAAGGTAGAATCTCCACTGAATCATTTTCCTCTTGTCTACATGGGTCTGGTGAAAGGAGATGGTGATGGGATTCATTGATTCAACAGTGAGTAGTTATGATCATACCTACAAATAAAATACCTTGTGACTATCAGAACTCTAAAGGTAGAGGTTGTGTAACAAAAAGAGGGGAGTAGTTAATCTTTCATTCTAGGAAAAGAGGACCCTAGGACCACAAAGAGAGAAGAGCATGAGTTGAACATGGGACCCTAACCAAAGAAGCAGCAACACCAGAAATGGAGGCAATGGTGATAACATGGAGAGATTGAACACCTGAGGACTCTAGACTCATGGAAAGAGAAATGTCGTGTGCTGGTATCCAGGAGACTGGCTTCCAGAATGGGCCCTTGGGTTGTTTAAATGATTACATATCCCTGTGTGATTTTTGTTTGTTTGTTTGGTTTTTGTACATTTAAAAAAAAGAGGGGGGGTTCTTGATAAAAGAAGCAATTTATGATGTTTTTGGGGGGAGGACGAAATTATACATGAGCTAGTGGGTAGATATGCATTGACAAGGGTGACAGAGGAGTCGCTACAACCAGGGGGAGTTTGGCAGGGGAAAGATGGGGATGACGGCAGACAGAAGTAGGAATGTAGCGGTTGGAGTAAATAGAGGTAAATGCTGTTAACTGTTGGTGTATGCAGGGGATTGCAACTATATAATGAAGCAAAGCATATGATTTATTGAATATAAATCTGATGATCTGCTCTGTAAACCTTCACTCAATTCATAATAAAAAGTTATAAACAAAAAATTTTTTAATCACAAAATGCTAACTAAAGGTGGAAGCAAAATTGCCAGAAAAGGAGGTGAGACAAAGCGAAAGATGGAAGAGTGTCTTTAAATTAAAAATAATTTTTAAAAGGTTGCAAAGCAAAATGATGAAACAATCACAGAGGGCTTTAAGACAAATATGTTTAGGAAATGCAAAAAGATTAATGAATAAAAAAACTATACAGATGAATACAAAATTAAATATGGTGGGCATGAATGTGAATTTATTATTATTGCTGTTGCTGTTGATTCAGTTCTGACTTACAGAGACATTATATAAGGTTTCTGAGGTATGGCTGGTGAGTTTGAACCACTAATCCTTTGGTTAGAAATCCAGTTTATGCTGCAGCATCACACCAGGACTCCACACACCCTTTAAAAGGAAAATTTTAGTAATTGAAATAGGATATGGTTTTAACTGGATTGTTTTTAAAAGTTATTATTGTGAATTGAGTGAAAGTTTACAATGCAGATCATCAGTTTTACATTCAACAAATCGTACATCTTGTTTCATTACAATGATTATAATCCCACCCATGTACCACTAGATAGGAGTCTTGGTGTGGTGCTGTGGGTTAATGCGCCAGACTGCAAATCTGTTTGAACTGCAAGGTTGGCGGTTGAAACTCTCCAGCTGTTCCTCGGAAACCCTATACTGGGTTGCTATGGGTTGGAATCAACTCAATAGCACTTCACAACAACAACCACTAGATAATAGTATTTCTCTCTATTCACTTTAGCTCTTTAAAAAAAAAAATACTCAGGCATATATAATAATGTACACCATCAAAGGGCACATTCTGCAAGTCAGCGTCCTGGCCACCAGCTCTTAGTCCCTCTCTTCCCATGAATCCAAAGTACTCAACTGTTCCTTCTCTCCATATCCCCATCTCTGGTGTCACTGTTTCTCTGAATAAGGTCTCACATTCCACTTGTGCTCTTCTCCATTGATGGTCCTAGAGTCCTTTGTTTCTGGACTATAAGATTAACTACTCCCTCGGTTTTTGTTTTTTGTGGTTTTTGTTTTTTTTTTTTTTACAAAACTTCTATCTTCACATTTGCAATTAGACATGATAAAAATTGTTGTAGTTGTTGTTAAGTGACGTGGAGTCAGTTCCAACTCATAGCAACACTGTACAGGGTTTCTGAGGATGTAAATATTTACGGGAGCAGAAAGCCTCATCTTTTTCCTGCAGAACAGTTAGTAGTTTTGAACTGCAGACCATGAGATTAGAAGCCCGATTTGTAACCACTAACTATGCTACCAGAGCTCCTTATGATAACAATTGTTGTTGTTGTTGTTGTTAATTGCCGTCTAGTCGATTCTGACCCATAGCGACCCTGTATAGTGTTTCCAAGGAGCAGCTGGTGAGCTTGAACTGCCGATCTTGCAGTTCAAACGGCTTTGTAGTCTGGTGCATTAACCCACAGTAGCACTCCAGGGCTCCATGATAACAATTACTCACTATTAAAGCATAAGAATCTTTTCCCCATCTCTTTAACCACACCCATCTAGACAAGATGAAAACTATTCAGTGGGGACGCTATCTTCCCCCACAAACTCTTAAACTAAACTTCCTCTTGAAACCATGTAAGCCAGTCACTTTGTGCCTTTATAGCCCCTCATTTTAGGTAACCATTGTCTAAGTTGCCTGTCCCTATCTACCCTGTGTACAGAGGGAATGGCATTGATACTTGATGTGAAGACTCCTCCCTCTTTGTTGGTATTTCAAGTTACTACCTCCATGCGTATAGGTCAAGTTCATCAAATTGTAGCAATTTACCCTCATTTCCTTTATCAATTATATATATAC
>NW_006408719.1:3918827-3941340 GCF_000296735.1 Chrysochloris asiatica | reverse complement strand
GCTCTAGTCCTCTGTGGCTATGTCCTTGTCCATATGATCAGGTGTCCCTGGGTCTCACCACACTTTGGACCAAGTAGCCTTTCCATTCCTCTCTCTCATCTCCAGGTAAATGGGAGTCTATGGACCGTGGTTGAACTTAGCCCATTTCTTCATTGCTGCCTTTCTCCCTCTTCCACTCACCAACAGACCAATGTGGTCATAAGCAAGCTTACATACCTGCTCCTGTGTTCTCTTTGAGTTTCAGTCTTAGAGGTGGGGTTGTCCTGGAGGAACTTGATAAGTTGTCTTGATGGCTTCCAGTGAACAACTTGCTAATTCTTGTACTAGCCAGTTTTGGGGTTTTCCTGATGATCTTTCTTTGAAGATGTATCTTCTGTTGCTATAGCTGTTCCAGGCTGTCCTTTCCAGTGGGAATGCCCCACAACAGAAGGTTCTGGATTGGGCTCAGGATTCCACCTAAGGTCCTATAGACTGCAAAGTCTCTGCAAGAGGCCTATTTCACTGGACAAATTCTAGAACCCCTTTTAGGTGTTCTAATAAGTTATAGGGTTAAGACAGGCTTACAAGATTTCTTGAATTATTTTTCCCAACATTCCTTTCAATCCCACTCAAATGTCTATTTTACAATAGTAGGCAAGGTAAACTCAAGTATCTATTTTACAATAGTAGGCAGGGGAGACAGTCAAGCATCTTAGTATTACTTCCCTTCTTCAAACTATGCCTTGATCCCTGTATCACAGAGCCCTATTGTTACAAGGTTGAGCATGCATCACTATTTACCTCTGTCCCATTTAGCCCACGCAAACTTGTCTCAGTGTTCCCCTATCTACCTTATTCTTCCATGCCCTCCCCCTTCTTGAGTATTGCCTTCCCCAACACAGAAACTATGATGCATCTGTCCCCTACCCTGTGCTCTACTGTCACCTTTCTCCACCTCCCCATACTCCCCCTCCTCAACCCCACTGGTAACCAACATAGATTTTTTTTTTTTCACCTTTAAATATGGGTATCTATTCTTAAGCATTTACAATACTGGTCTTATGCAATATTTGTCCTTTTGTGACTGACTAATTTCACTCAGCATAATGTCCTCAAGGTTTATCCATATTATGCGGTGGCTTGCAGCTTTCTTGTTATTCTTCAAGGTAACATAATAGTCCATTTTGTATGTGCTAAAGTTTTTTTATCCATTCTTCCATTGATGGGCACTTAGGCTGTCTCCATATTTTTGCTTTGTGAATATTGGTGTGCATATATCTGTTCATATTATGGCTAATATTTCTTGTGGATATATACCAAGTATAGGAATTGCTGGATCATATGATGTTTCTATTTCCAAATTTCTAAGAAATCACCATACTGTTTTCCAGAGTGGTTAGAACATTTTGCACTCCCACCAGCAATATGAGGGTCCCAGACTCTCCACATCCTCACCAGCCTTTATAATCCTCTACTTTTTTGAACTTCACTGCTATTGCTGGTGTGAGATAATATCTCATTGTAATTTTTATTTGCATGTCTCTAATGGTTAATAATCACAAAATGTCTTCATATGTTTGTTGGCTGCCCAAATGTCTACTTTGGTGAAGTGTCTGTTCATGTTCTATGCCCACTTTTTAATTGGGTTACTTGTCTTTTCCTTGTAGAGGTGCTGTAGTTTCCTATAGATTTCAGAAATTAGTCCCTTGTCTGATATGTCATTGCAAAACATTTTTTTAGCATTCTGTGGGCTCTCTTTTTACTCTTTGGGTGAGATCGTTTGATGTACATAAGTTTCTAATTTTTAGAAAGTCCCAATCATCTATTTTGTCTTGGTTTAGTTGTGTAATTTTCAGTGTTTCATAGTCTGTGTATGCCCTGGATTAGAGCTCTTAAATTTGTCCCTAATTTTTCATTGATGACCTTTATATCTCCGGGATTCAGATTTAGGTTTTTAATCCATACTGAGTGTGTTTTTGTATGTGGTATGAGGTAAAGGTCTTGACCATCTGTTGAAGAGACGATATCTTCCCCACTCAATGTACTTTGACCCTTTGTCAAAGATCAGTTGGCTGTATGTGGATGGATTAATTTCTGGATTCTCAATTCTGTTCCATTGATTTCTATGTCTTTCATTGTACCAGTACTAGGCTCTTTTGACTACTGTAGCCATGTAGTAAATTTTGAAATCAGGGAGTGAGAGGCCTCTGACTTTTTTTTTTCTTCTTAAGCAGTGCTTTGCTTATCCTGAGTCTCTTTCCTTTCCATATAAAGTTTGTAATTTTTTTTTTTTTCATCTCTCTAAAGAATGTAGTTGGGATCTGGACTGGGATTGCATTATATTTGTAGATTGCTTTGGTTAGTATTGACATTTTCACAGTGTTAAGTCTTCCTATTCAGGAGCATGATATACTCTTCCATTTTTGAAAGTCTGTTTTATTTTCTTGTAGTAGTGTTTTGTAGTTTTCTTTGCATAAGTCCTTTGTTTCTCTGGTTACATTTATTCCTAAATATTTCATCCTTTGGGTGGTTATTTTTAAATGGCATTGCTTTCCTAATTTCCTTTTCAATGTTGTCATTATTAGTATAGAGGAATCTAACTGATTTTTTTTTTTAATTTTGAATTGAGTGATTGTTTAAAGAGAAGATCAACTTTACATTCATCCTATCGTATTTCATTTCATTGCAATGATTACAATCACCTCCATGCATCATCATTTAACAGCATTTGCTTCCATTCCCTCTGTGTGTTTTTGTTTGTTTGTTTGGATGTATGCCAAAGCACTCAGAAATATATAACCACTCAAAATCATTCAAACACCAGAAAGTACACCTCGCAAGCCTGCTAACCAGCCATCAGCTCACAGACCCTACCCCTCCCTGACTCCAGAGTCCCCAGCCACTCCATCTCTCCATTTCATTGTCTCTGCCTTCACCTCTGGTCCCACGGCTTCCCTGGATAGGGTCCCACACTCCACTCTTCTTCCTTGATGGTCCCCCAATCCTGGACTGCAAGATCAAGTACTCCCATCATTTTGTTACAAAACATCTACCTTTACATTTGCAGCACTAACAATCAGTTCTGATAGCAGTTATTCACTATTGATCCACAACAGTCTTATCCCCATTTCTTTTCACCTGCCCCATCCAGAAAAGTTGGAAACAACTCAGTGGAGATTCTACTTTCCCCCACACCCTCTAAAAGTAGTCTCCTTCTTGAAAGTTTGTAAGCCGTTCACTTCATGCCTATGTAGCACCCCCATTTTGGTTAGTCACCCCTGTGTTGCAAGGAGGTGGGAATGACCCTCCCTGTAAAGATTTGTTCCCTTATTTGAACTACTACATCCATAAGTATAGGTCAAATTCATCAAATTGTAGCAGATTACACTTAATTTCCTTTTCTTTCTTCCTGTAGTTGAGTTCTGGTCATCCAGCCATTGAAGGGACTATCTGCAAGTATGGGTATTCTTGTTCATCTTCTCTCACTTCATATCAGCTGGAAACTTCACTCTCTGCTCTAGTCCTCTGTGGCCATTCCCCGTCCCTGGGTCCAGCAGTCTCCAGGTCTTGCCTTATTGCTGGCCAACTAGGTCTCAATCTGGGTTGACAGGAGTCTGTCGAACATGGTCAGACTTAGCTCAAAACTTCACTGTTCTTTTTCCCCCACTTCCCCTTATCAGTAGATCAACGTGGTCACCAGAAAGACTACATGTCTTTGAGTCTCAGTCTTGGTAAGGGGTTTGCCCTGAGACCTGACCACTTGCCTTGATGGCTCCCCAGTGAACAACTTGCTTCAGACTGATTTTATTTATGTTAATTTTATACGCTGCCATTTTGCTGAATCTTCCAATGTGTTCCAGTAGGTTTTTTTGTTTTGTTTTGTTTTTTTGCTGAGTATTTGGGGTTTTCTATGTATAGGATCATATTATCTGCAAATAGAGGGTTTTACTTCCTCTTTGCCAATTTGGATGCCTTTAATTTCCCTATCTTGCCTAATAGCTCTGGCTAAGACTTCCAAAACAATATTGAATAGTAGTGGTAATAAAGGGCATCCTTGTCTGGTACCTGTTCGCAAGGGGAAGGATTTCAGTTTGTCTCCATTGATAGTGATGCTACCTGTTGATTTTGTATATAAGTTCTTAATTATGTTGAGGAATTTCCCTCCACTACTTCGTTGAGTGTTATTTTATCAGGAATGGATGTTGGATTATGTCAAATGCTTTTTCTGCATCAATCAATATGATCATGTGGTTCTTTTCTTATATCTTATTTGTATGGTGTATTATGTTGATTGTTTTTCGAATGTTGAACCATCCTTGGTCCCTGATGAATCCTACTTGGTCATGATTTATAATTTTTTTGATGTGTTGATAGTTTGTGTTGATTAGAATTTTGTTGAGAATTTTTGCATCTATGTTAATGAGTGATACTGATCTATAATATTCCTTCTTATTGTTGTCATTCCCTGATTTGGGTATGAGAGTTATTATTGCTTTACAAAATGTATTAGGGAGTTATCCAATCCTCTTCTATATTCTGGAATAATTTGTGTAGAATTGTTGACAGCTCTTCCCTGAATGTTTGGTAAAACTCACCAGTGAAACCATGTGGACCAGGACTTTTTTTGGTTGGGAGTTTTTGATGACCTGGTCAATTTCTTCCTTTGTTACAGGTCTTTTCAAGTTTTCTACTTCACTGTGTGTAAGGTTAGGTAGGTCGTTCTTGTCTAAAATGTATCCATCTCCAATATGTTTTCAAATTTATTGGAGTACAACTCTTCATAATATTCTGTTATCCTTTTTATTTCTATGGGTTCCATTGTGACATCACTCATGTGATTATTTTCTGTGTTAATTGTGTCTTCTTCCTCTTTTCTTTTGTTATGTTTGCCAATGGTTTGTCAATTTTTATTAATTCTTTCAGAGAACCAGCTTCTTGTCCTGTGGGTTATTTCTATAGTTTTTCTGCTTTCTATCTTGTTTACTTCTTCTCTAATCTTTATTTCCTCTCTTCTATTCTTTCGAAGAAACAGCTTCTTGTCCTGTTGATTCTTCCTATAGGTCTTCTGTTTTCTATCTCTTTTATTTCTGCTATAATTTTTATCATTTTCTTTCTTCTGTTGACTGTAATTTTATTTGTGGTCTGTTTCTAGTTTTTGGACCTGTAGTATCAATGTGTTGATTTTGGTTCTTTCTTCTTTCGGATGTTTGCATTTATTGCAATAAAATGACCTCTCAGCACTGCTTTTGGCGTGTCACAAAGATTATGTTATGTTGTGTTTTCATTCTCATTGCTCTCTAGAAATTTCTACTACCCAGTCCTTTTTTTCAGCAGGGTGTTATTTAGTTTCCATGTATTTGACTTTATTTCCTTGGTCTTCCTGTTGTTGATTTCTAATTTTATACCATTGTGGTCTGAGAAGATGCTTTGTAGTATTTTGATGTTTGTAAATTTATGAAGGCTTGTTTTGTGGCTTAACAAGTGGAAAATTCTGGAGAATGTTCCATCCACACTGGAAACGAATGTGTATTATGTTGTTTTGGGGTTAAATGCTCTGTACACATCCATGAGGTCCAGTTGGCTGATTGTGTTTTTCAGTTCCTCATTGTCTGTGTCATGTTCTTTCTGGTTGTTCTATCCATTTTCGAAAGTGGTGTATTAAAATTGCCCATTATTATTGTAGATTTGTCTATTTCTTTCTTCAACTCTATGAGAATTTGCTTTATATATTTTGGAGTGCTTTTATTGGTGGCATAAATGTTTATTATGGTTATGTCATCTTGTATAATTGTCCATTTAATCATGAGATAATGTCCATCTTAATCTATTATGCTGGTTTTTGCCTTAAAGGTTACTTTATCACAGATTAGCATTGCCACTCCTGCTTTGTTTTGATTGTAATTAGCTTGGTATATATTTTTTTCCATCTTTTTACTTTGAGTCTGCTTTTGTCTTTGTGTGTAAGATGTGTCTCTTATATATAGCATATTGAAGGATCTTGTTTTCTTATCCATTCTGCCACTCTCCGTATATTAACTGGTACATTAAATCCGTTTACATTCAGTATAATTATCAATAGGTGTGGATTATTTGCTGTCATTATGTTTGTGTGTGTGTGTGTTGCTCCTGGTTTCTTTATTGTACATGTTCTCCTTTGTTCAGTTCATGATTTTAATTTTCTTTTTTTTTCGTGCCAGTGTCCTTATAGTTTTAATGCTTCCATGTTCTTCTTGGATTTTCACTTTCTTAGTATGTTGTGAAGTATTAATTTTCTTTAAGGTTACATAACATTAACTTTTCCCTCCATTTAAGACAGTCTATTTTGTCCTATAAATTACCTGACCTTCTCACCATCTGGATCTCTGTTCCTTCTTTCACACTGTAATTGTTTTTATCATAGATTGACCTCGCAGAGCCTATGAATTCGCTTTAAAGTTCTGTTCTGTTCTGTTTTTGTTGTTGTTGTTGTTGTTGTTTTTTAATGTTCTATTGTGAATAATATGATAGTTTACATGGAAAAACATTAGCTTTATATTAATCTTATAGTATATCATTTCATTGTCATGGTTACAGTGCCATCCATGGATCATCAATAAACCAAAGGGTATATACAACCTGCAAGCCTGCCCCCTAGACGTCAGCACACAGCCCATCTCCCTCTCTGGGTCTAAAGTCCCAAGCCACTCCATCTCTCCACATCATCGTCTCTGCCTCCATCTCTGGCATCACTGTTTCTCTGAGTAGGGTCCCGCTCTCCACTCTTCTCCCTTGATGGTCCCAGGAATCTCTTCTCATAGACTGCAAAGTCAATCACTCCCCTCCTTTTGCTATAAAACATCTACCTTTACATTTTCAGCCCTAACAATTAGTCCTGATAACAGTTATTCACTATTGTATGACAAGAGACCTATCGGCATCCCCTGTCATCAGCCCCACCAGACATATTGGATACTACTCAGTGGAGATTCTACCTTCTTCTGTTCCCTCTGGATCTAGGCTCCCTCTTGTAAGCCAGTCACTTCTTGCCTTTATATCCGCCCCCACCCCCTCCAAGTTGCTCATCCCTGTCTACTCTGTATAGAGTGGATAGGAATGATTCTCACTGTAAAGTTTTGTTCCTTCTTTTGAGTTACTGCATTGATAGGTGAAGGTCAAGTTCATAAAATTGTATCAGATCATGCTTTTTTTTTTTTTTTCCTTTTCTTTTTTCTTCTATTTGAGCTCTGATCATCCAGTCATTGAAGCCAGGTCAAGTGGGTTTTATCAGTAAGTATGGGTGTTCTTATGCATATGCTTTCTCTTCTTGTCAGCTGGACGCTTCACTCTCCACTCTAGTCTTCTGTGACTAGATCTCTGACTCTGGACCCAAGAGTCCCCAGGTCTTGCCACAGTGCTGTCAAACCAGGTCTCCACCTGGCTTCACAGTAGTATATTGAACGTTGTATGGCTTAGCTCACTTCTTCATGGCTCTTTTTCCCTCACATTCTCTTATCAGTGACGAAGGTGGTCACCAATCAGAGTGTGTATTTTTCCTGTTGGCCTTTCTTTCAAGAAATATCTTCTGTTCTTCTAGCCGCTCCAGGCTCGTCTGATTGTCCTTTCAAGTGGAAATTTCTCACCTCAGAAGATTCTGGATGGGGTTCAGGATTCCACCTGTGGTCTTATGTAAAGCAGAGACGCAACAGGAAGCCTCCTTCAATGGGCAAGTTCTAGCTCCATTTTAGGCATTCTAATCAGATTTAGGCAGAAAATGGACTTACAAGCTTTCTATGGTGATATATCTGGCTATTCTTTGCTCTCCCCCTCAAGTGTCTATTTTATAATGTTATACCAAAGAAACCAAGATTCGAAAGACAGCCAAGCATCTTAACATTATTTCCCCCCTTTTGCCTGTTCCAACCATGTTTCAATCCCTGTATTGCAGAGCCCTGTTGTTTCAAGGTTGTGCATACATCATTATTTACCTCTGTCTCATGAAAACCTGCCTAATTATCCCATGCAAACCTGCCTAATTGTTTTCCATGAGTTTTGTTCTACCATTCCCATCGCCCTTCTTGTGTATTGCTCCTTCCAGAATAGTCCAGGTCTACCTCTAGGTCATTTGTCTCAGATATTTTCTCTTGTTTCTGGACATGTGCTGGTATTGTCATCTGCTTTTCCTTCTTGGACATCTTTAGTGTTTATCTGTGGCCTTAATACTTAATTGAGTATGTGTTTTGGTATTTTTTATATTTTCTGATTGCTTCCAGGTAGATATGATCAGCATGTGGGCTTCCCTTTTTACTCTACTTATTCCAGGTGTTGTCTGCCTCCCTGATATATGGCAGTTGGTATTGGTTCTTGCCTGGATTTTGCTGTTTTATAGAGTGTGAGTGTAGCTTGACTATATGGCAGCAGTTTCTGTCTCTTATTGGGTAATATAGGGAGAGAAAGAGTCCCTCAAAGGTAGAAGGGGGAGCATAAAACAGCAACAGAAAAGAAAAAGAAAACCCACCAAAACAACAACAGCAACAACAAAAACTAGATTGGACACTATAGTCTAAAATTGCAGAGAACTGAGAGGAGAAAAAAAAAAATCTGTAGCCTAATGATTAGGACTTTAATGTCCTCTTTTGTCTTCTTGTATTTAAAGCTGCCAGAGAAATTTCAAGATGCCACTGTTGGTTGTTATGTTGTACCTCAGGATTTAATTTAATTTTTGGTCTGTTTTGTTTTTAAACTCTCTTTCCCTCTCCACAACCCTTGTTCTGGCATTTTCCATATTAAAAAAACAAAAAACAGTGCAGGGCCGGCTCTTGGACTAAGAACATTTGTGCGCATGTGTGGCAGAAGAACCCACCAGTGGTGAGGGTGGGGATGTCTACATGCTCAGGCACCCGCTCTAGTCACCAGAATGGAGGTGAACAAACAGTGGGGGGAGGGGGGCAATTAACAGATACCAAAAAAAAAAAGAAAATCAGAACAAAGCAAAACCGACAAAGTGTACTGTCCCGTGGCTTTTTTTCCATAGTATGTCTGCTCCCCTACTTGATCTTGCCATTTGGTCTCATCCAAGTTGTTGGCTCTGGGCTGCCAAGCCCTGCAGATTCAAAAGTACATGATTTCTTACTTTTGCTACATGTTCTGCTAGCTATAAGCCTTCAAACACTTTAAGTATTCCTACCTATGTGGTTCCTAGTTTTGGAGCTCTGCCCTGAATCTGCTTTGCCTGGTATTCTGTGGTATTGCTGACAGCAAACCTCAGTGCACCTCCACACTATCCGCCATCAAGCCCTGCCCCTTTGTTCTGTTCTTGACTCTTCCATTTGTCAATCGAGTTCCAGTTGGTGTTGCCACATATGTCAATCTCTGGTTATTGTCTTTTCTTTTTGGTTCTCCAACCACAGAACTCCTTTTAGGATGTGTTGCAGTGCGGTTTTGTCTTTGGCAAAATCCCTGAGTTTCTGTTTGTCCTGGAATGTTTTGATTACACCTTCACATTTGATTGACAGCTTTGCTGGGTAGAGGATTCTTGGTTGTTGTTGTTGTTTTTTTTCTTTTCCCCTTTCAGGGCTTTATATATGTCTCATCATTGCTTTCTTTTCTGCTGAGTGATCTGAGCTTAATCTGATTTGCTTGCCTCTGTATGTAACACTTCTCTTTTCCCTAGCTGCTTTCAGGATTTGATTTTGGAGAGCTTGATGATTATATGTCTTAGTGATTTTCTTTTGTGGTCTATCCTTCTTGGGGTTCATTGATCTTCTTGAATGCTCATATTTTGCTTTACAGGATGTTAGGGGAATTTTCTTCTAGCAGCTCTTTACCTAGCTCCTCTGTGAATTTGTGTGATTCTTTCTGTTCCATAATGCCAATAATTCTTAAGTTATTCCTCTTCATGTTGTCCAACATGAATCTTAGACCTTCTTCAGAATTTTTTATCCTTTTTTCTGCTTGCTCTTCTATTTTAGTAGTATTGAGAGATTTTTCTTCCAGCTCACCATTTCTAGCTTCCATCTCTTCAATTTTTTTTTCCTTTGCCCTTTTAACGTATCATCCATTTCTGATATTTTATTATTAATAATTTGGACCTCTTTCTGTAAGTTTTGAATTGTTTTCAATCATGTATCTATCTTATTTGATTGTTCCTGTAGTGCTTTCCTGACTTCTTCTTTATTTTTATAAACTCCATTGTAAAGTGTTTTGATAGATTCAAAAATAATTTTTCTGAATTCCTTTTTAAGCATTACCAAAAGCCTTCCTCCCTCCAGTATGCAGTGTAGGTCTACCTCCAGGTCGTTTGTCTCAGTCACTTTACCTTGTTTCTGGAAATGTGCTTATATGGTCATCAGTTTCTGTTTCTTGTTCATATTCAGTAGTTAGCTGTGGCCTTAACACTTAGATGAGTGTGTTTTTTGATACTTTTTATGCTTTCTGATTGCCTCCATGTAGATGTGATCAGGAGATGGGCTTCCATTTTCCCTCTTTTTATTACTCAACTCAGATTAACAATATCAGGTTTTGGCTGCCTACCTGGTGTATTATAGCTGGTATTGGTTACTGCCAGGATTATTGGATTTTATAGTCTGTGATTGTAACTTGACTATATGACAGGAATTGCCGTCTCTTCTTGGGTAATGTAGGGAGATAAAGAGCACCCTAAAGGTAAAGAAGGGACCAAAAAATAAAAAAAGAAAAAAAAAAACAACAGCAAAAAAGACCAATTAGCAAAAAAACCCAGATTGAATACTGTAATCTATAATTACTGAAGAGAGAGAACCGAAAAAAAAAAAAAATCTGTAGATTAATATGAGTATGACTTTAATGTCCTCTTTTGGATTCTTGCCTTCAAAGCCACCTGAGAAATTTCAAGATGCCACTGTTGGTCATTATGATATAACTCAGGATTTAATTTTCAGCCTGTTGTCTTTTCAGTCTGTGTCTCTCCTGCTCCCCAACCCCTTTTCAGGCCTTTTTCCTGGTGACAAACAGTTTAGGACTGGCTGTGGCCATTTTGTGCTGCCATTTGTTTTTAGGTGGGAACAGTCCCTTTAAATTTTGAGGAGATCTGAGCACATGCATAGTAGAACCCTCTGGGGACATGGGGTGTGTGCACTCTCTCAGTCACCCCCTGTAGTCACCAAAATGAAGGAATGCAGAGAATGAGAGATCTATGAACAGATACAAAAACAAATTAACAAAAAAGAATATCCACACTTTTGTCTCCTCTTTTCCATCAAGCATCAGTCTATGGCTGCTCTGTTCCTTCCCCCACTACCTCTTACCCAAGATGGCCACTCCAGGAGCTGCTGAGCCCAGGGAATTCCTGAAAGCATGAGATTTCTTGCTTCCACCACAAATTTCACTGCCTGTAAGCCTTCAAACTTTTAAAATATTCCTATAAATGTGGTTCAGAATTCTGGAACTGTCCCCTAAACCTGCTTCATCTGGTATTCTATGTTATTGCTGATGGAGATCCACACTGCACTTCCACCCTATCTGCCATCCAGCCCCCTTAATACCTTGAGTAGATCTTGAATAGCCAATGGGAAAATATGAAGATAGCACTGAGGAATATATAGTTCAGAGAAACTAAGTCATAAAACACATAAGCAGTCATGCAAATGGTTAACACAGTTGGCTGCTAAAAGAAATATTTGAGTTTGCCCAGAGGTACTTTTGTAGAAATCCTGTACATCTAGGAAAAATAAGTCATTGAAAATCCTATGAAGAGATTAGTCAATGTGATAGAAATGGAAATTATTCATGAACCCAACAACATAGACTTCATTTTACCAAGATTCATCAAGCTACAGCTGCCCTTCAGTGTTCAGCTTGCTTGTACGAAGTCTAATGCTGAGCCTCCAACAGTACATATTCAAGCAGACCAATCAGCCATTTGGGGGAACAAATATTATATTGTACACCCTTTTGTCTTGAGAGGAATGGTGGTTCATCCTTATAGTAAGAGATTACCATTTGGGTATAAGCTGACAATTTTCCCCATAGAACCTCAAGCAGTACCATTTTCCAGTTGTTGTTGTTGTTGTTAAGTGCCATCGAGTCGGTTTCAATCCATAGCGACCCTGTACAGGATTTCCGAGGGTGTAAATCTTTACATGAGTAGAAAGCCTCATCTTTCTCCTGTGGAGTGGCTGGTAGTTTCAAACTGCTGACCTTAAGGTTTGCAGCCCGATTCATAACCACTACGCTTCCAGTAGCTGACAGAATACCTGACTTATTGATATTGAATCCCAAACAACAAAGTATAAAACCAAGAAACTGTCTTTGCATCACAGTGAGCAAAGGCAGCCCTTCCCTAGTTATGTTTTGAATGCCTTCCAGCCTAAGAGACTCATCTTCAGGCATTACATATGACAACACTCTGTTTTCATGTTCTGGTACTATATCTGAAAATGTTCAGTTCCTATTTATAAAGTTTCCATTGACTATACATTCAAATCACAATTCATCTGTCAGTTTGCCATACTGTGGTGATTTCTATGTTGCTGTAATTATGGAAGCTGTGCCACTAGTATTTTAAATACCAGCACGGTCAACCATTTTGGATAAATTTCAGATGAGCTTCTAGACAAAGGCAGATTAAGACGACAAAGAAGGGATATAGTGCTTCTGAATATTTAGACACTGAAAACTTTCTGAATAACAATGGAACGCTTTTGGATAGCACCAAAATATTAACTATTGAATCATGATGAAGAACACCAAAATACTGTCAGATATAGTTCCAGAAGATGAGCCCATCTAATTGAAAGGCACTCAAAATACTACAGTGTAAGAGCTGCCTCCTCAAAACAGAGTTGACGATGGTGATGTAAATGGAGTAAAGCCTTCAGGACCTTCATTTGCTGATGGGGTAAACTCAAAATGAAGAGACACAGCTATAAATATCCATTAATAATGAGGACATGGAATGTACAAAGCATGAATCTAGGAAAATCTAAAATTGTCAAAAATGAAATGGAATGCATAAATATCAATATCGTAAACATTACTGAGCTGAAATGAACTGGTATTGGCCATTTTGAATCAGATAATCCCATGTTTTACTCTGCCGATAAATGACAAATTAAATAGGAATGGTATCATTTTCAACTGTCATGAAGTGCAATGTTGTCTGCAATAGGATAGTATACATACACCTACAAGGAAGACCAGTTAATACTATTATTATTCAAATTTATGCACCAACCACTAGAGCCAGGAAGGATGAAAATGAAGAATTCTAAAAATTTCTTCAGTATGAAATTGATCAAACATACAATTAAGAAGTATGGATAATTACTAAATATCAGGATGCAATGGTTGGAAAGAGAGAGGAAGGATCATTAGTTGGAAAATATGGCCTTGATGATAGAAACGATACTGGAGATGGCAAGAAAGAATTTTACAAGACCAATGATTTTTTTCATTAGAAATACCTTTTTAAACAACCTACAAGACACATGGACCTTACAAGATGGAATATACAAAATTGACTTCATTTGTGGAAATAAAGGGTGGAAAAGCTCCATATCATCAGCCAAAACAAGGCCAGGGGAAGACTACGGAACAGATCATCAATTGTTCATGACCTATTTCAAGCTGAAGCTGAAGAAAATTAAAACAAGCACATAAGAGCCTAAATATGATCTTGAATATATCCCATCTGAATTTAGAGATCATCTGAAAAACAGATTTGAAACATTGGACATTTAAGACAGAAGAACAGAAGAGTTGCGGGATGACATCAAGAACATTACACAAGAAGAAAGTGAAAGTTCACAAAGACACGAAAAAAGGAAAAGATCAAAATGAATGTCAGAAGAGACTCTGAAACTTGCTCTCTAGCAGAGAGATGCTAAAGTAAATGGAAGAAGTGATGAGGTACAAGAGCTGAACAGAAAATGTCAAAGGTCAGCTCAAGAAGACAAAGTCAAACAGAAAATGTCAAAGGTCAGCTCAAGAAGACAAAACAAAATGTGCAAAACCTGGAGTTAGAAAACCAACAGGAGAGAACATGCTCCACATTTCTCAAGCTGAAAAAAATGGAAAGTAATTCAACCCTCGACTTTCTATATTGAATGATTCTATGGAGTCCTGGTGTGGCACTGTGGGCTAATGTGTCAGTCTGTGGGCTAATGTGTCAAATTTAGTCATTTGAACTGCAAATTCTGTGGTTCAAGCTCACCAGCTGCTCGTTGGAAACCCTGTACAGGGTCTCTATGGGTCAGAATTACTCAACCACACTTAACAGCAACATTTGCAAAATATATAATTTTGCATAAAGCATCAAAAGAAGATGGATGGAATACAGAGTCACTGTATCAAAAAGAAATGGTCAATATTCAACAATTTGAGCCACTGACCCTGAAGGAAGAAGCCCAAGGTGCATTGAAGTCATTAGAAATGAAAAAAGCACTGGGAATACATGAAGTACAAGTTAAAATCTTTCAACAAACTGGAGGCACTCACTCATTTCTACCAAAAAACTTGGAAAACAACTACATGGCCAAAAGACTGGGAAAAAAATACATTTCTGAGTCTATTCCAAAGAGAGGTGACCCATTTAAATGTGAAAATCATTGGACAATATCATTGATATCCCATGCGAGTAAAGTTTTATGTAAGATAATCCCAAAATTGCTGCAACCATACTCTGACAGAGAACTTCCAGAGGTTTCAGCCAGATTAAGAAGAAGACATAGATTGAGAGATATCATTGCTGATATCAGATGGATCATAGCTGAAAGCAGAGAATACAACGAAGATGTTTACTTGTGATTTATTGACTACACAAAGGTTTTCAATTGCATGAATCATTACAAGCTATGGACAATATCGCAAAGAATGGGTATTCTGGAACACTTAATAGTGATCAAGAGGAATCTGTATACAGACCAAGAGGCAATTGTTTGAGCAGAACAAGGGAACACCAAATGGTTTAAAATTAGGAAAGGTGTGCAAAAGGGTTGTATTATTTCACTATGCTTGCTTATTCAATCTGTATGCTGAGCAAATAATCTGAGAAATTGGATTACATGAAGAAAAACATGGCCTCAGGATTGGAGGAAGACTCATTAACAATCTGCAATATGCAGATGATACAACTTTGCTTGCTGAAAGAGAAGAGCACTTAAAATACTTACTGATGAACATCAAAGACCACAGCTTTGACTGTGGGCTGCATCTCAATGAAAAGAAAACAAAAGTCCTCACCAGTGGATCAATAAACCACATCCATATAAATGTAGAAACAATTGAAGTTATCAAAAAATTTATTTTTCTTAGATCAACCATCAACACTCATGGAAACAGTAGTCAAGAAATCAAGCAACATATTGCATTAGGCAAGTCTGCTGCACAAGACCTTTTTAAAGTGTTGAACAGCAAAGATGTCAGTTTGAAGACTAAGGTCTACCTGACACAAGCCATCGTATTTTCAATAAACTCATATTCTTGCAAAATTTGGACAGAGAATAAGAAACACTACAGAAAAATTGATACATTTGAATTACAGTGTTGGAGGAGTATTATTGAAAGTAGCATGGTCTTCCAAAAGAACAAACAGATCTGTGTTGGAAGAAGTACAGCCAGAATGCTTCTTGGAAGCCTGGTTGGCCAGACATTGTCTCTCATTTTTGGACATATTATAAGATGGAACCAGTCCCTGGTGAAAGATATTGTGTTGGGTAATTTTTAGGGTCGGGGAAAAAGAGAAAGACCCCCAATGAGACGTATTGATGCAATAGCAGCAGCAATGGGCTCAATCTTAGTGATAATTGAGTGATTGGTGCAGGAAATGGCAGTGTTTCATTCTATTGTGCATAGGGCTGCTAACAACAAAAGTACCTAACAACAAAAGCAGCATCTAGTTCTTAAGTCTTAAATTGATCAAACATGCAATCAAGATGTATTGATAATTACTGGTGATTAGAATGCAAAGGTTGGAAAGAAAGTGGAAAGGTAAGTAGTTGGAAAATATGATCTTGGTGATAGAAATATTGCTGGAGATCACATGATAGAATTTTGCAAGACCAATGACTTCTTCACTGAAAATACTTAAAAGAAAAAACAAACATGAAAAATGACTATACACATAGACATCACCAGATGGTATACACAAAAATAAAATTGACTACATCTGTTGAAAGAGAAGTCAGAAAAGCTCTGTATCAACAGCCAAAACAAGGCCAGGGACAGACTGGAACAGCACATCTATTGATCATATGCAAATTCAGGCTACAGCTGACAAAAATTAAAACAAGAACACAAGAGTCTATATATAAATTTGATCTCACCCCACCTGAGTTTAGAGACCATATAAATAAGAATTTTGAATGACATCCAGTGGCGGATGCCATGATATAAAGGAACAGAGCGGCCAGAGACCCTATGCATGATTAAAGCCCATTGTATTGCAAAGCAGCAATGGGTGCCTTGTTGATTTAGCAAAGCCTCACAGGGAAATTTCGTGTGGGGCCCTTGCTAGCTTTGTAGTTTCTTTTTAATTCTTTCATTTTAATAAGAATCAATATTATAAGTAATCAGTATCATACTTATTATTCTGATTTTAAAAATATACATATTTTAGATTTTTTATAGCTTAATAATCAGACATTTTAAAGCAGTTAAAACACTGCCAGTATAAAGTTGAGATCATAATCTAGCACCTCTTTTATTTAAAAAATAGAAAGGGAGGAGATGGCAGAGACCATGCAGAGGACCCTAAACATGAAGGGCTCATTGTTAAGTAGGGCCACAATGGGTCCCCCCTTTGTAACACAAGGCCCCAGGAGGGATCTCTGCTGTCTCTGTCTCTTTGTTTTAATCAGCTTATTTTTAATTTTCTTGATTTTATAATAAAAGTTTTCAATAGAATCTTAGTAAGAACTATATTAGAGAATTGAAACTTGCACATTCACACCATATTCAATCATGCGTAGTCCTAAAGAATGCTTCTCACACTAACAAATTTCACCACTAGGAAAAACCAGCTAAAATTTTTGCCAGCTCAGTTTAAGATTACATTCAACATTCTGTGTTGTTTCTGTCAGGGGCATTAAGATCTTTAGAAAATTGGCAAAAACGCAATTGAGGGCTAAGGGAATAGTATTAGATCATAAGCAGAAATTTAACTAGATGTTTTGTATAGAGAAGTTTTTGGTATAAGGAAGTTGTTCTGTTTCTTCTTGGCTATAAAACTTTTTTATGCTTCTTGTTTTTCTTGTTTAATCAATCATGAGAAACAATTCTGTTGTCAGTTACCATAGCAAATAATGTCTAGGTATATGTTGTGATTAATGAATCTATAGAAAATAATAGGTGAAGGCTGAAATAGAAGTTAAGATTTAGAATTATGTTTTAAGGTTAATGTGACATTTTTAGAGCAATGAGGTGTGCTTACAGAAATCATATGTTGTCTAACTATGTAAAGGGGAACAAGGAAAATTTTTATATTCTTGATGCTCTATATTGAAATGATTAATATGTATGATTTAAACTACTACTTTGAAAAGAATGATTAATAAATTGATGGTATAGAGTAGTATAAAAGCTGTTTGAGAATTTGCAATAAATGGAGAAGATTCACCATCTAACAAGACCCATAGATTCTGTGAGCTTCATTCTTCGCCGATGTCATACCTCCCTCTAGGACCCCCAAATAAGAGTGTCGGAGCAGGCTTCTGACAATCCAGTATATCATACAGGAAGAAAGTCATTAAGAAGATAAGAAAGAATCAAAAGACCAAAAGGATGTCAGAAGAGACTCTGAAATATACTTTGCAACATAGAGATTCCAAAACAAATGGGAAAAAATTAGTAGGCAAAAGAGCTGAATAGAAAGTTTCGAAGAGCAGCTCCAGAAGACAAAGTCAAATATTATAATGAAATGTGCATCGATCTTGATTTAGAAATCTAAAAGGGAAGAACACACTCAGCATTTCTCAAGCTGAAGGAACTGAAGAGAAAATTTAAGCTTCAACTTGCAATATTGAAAATTTTGTGGGAAAAATACTGAATGATGCAGAAAACATCAAAAGAAGATGGAAGAAATTTACAGAGTCACTGTACCAAAAAGAAATGATTGATGTTCAACTATTTAGAGTTAGTACATGATTAAGAGCCAATGATTCTGAAGGAACAAGTCCAAGGTGCATTGAAGGCGTTGGCAAAGAAAAAACAAGGCTTTTGGAATTGATGAAATACAAATTGAAATCTTTCAACAAACTGATGAATGAAGCACTTAAGACACTCAATGCCAACACTCAATGCCAACGACAGGAAGAGATCCTGTGTGCATTCCAAAGAGAGGTGACCCAATGGAATGCAAAAATCATTGGACAATATCATTAATATCTTATACAAGTAAAATTTTACTAAAGATATTCCAAAAAATTTGCAAATGTACAATGTTCAAGCCGGTTAAATGTGAAGCCCAACATATTAGAGATAAGATATATAGAAAATAAGCAATCTCCTAATACGAATACTCTAACTTTAATACAGATATGGCTCACTCTCAGATGACCAATTCTGATTTTAAAGTTTTAAAAAATGTCCTTGAAATAGTCAGAAATTAAAACATTAATATTGGACAAAGTATTAAGTTTGCAAGTGTTCTCTGAGGGTGGAAGGGGCTTGCCCTCTATTTTTTTCTTCATACTATTTTCATGAGAGTTATCGCTATATGTTTTTTAATGTGATTATTCTGATTTAGGAAATTAACACATTGCCTGTTATGCTACTAATATTGATGGAAGATAAAGTAAAAAGTGTGAGAAGTCTGTGAAGGAACTCATAAGAATTTGATGCTAAACATGGGGAATGATTTTACCAAAGATATAGACCAGTATTCTCTCTCTCTCTCTTTACTGATTATTCTGAGTTTATGTTCAAAAGTCAGTCACCCTTATTGACTTCTTCCCTTTTCTCTCACAGAATGTTCCTTGGAAGAGTATTCCCTGAGGTTGGTCCTCAAAATATCCCTAAATTTAACTGTTAAATGACTAAAACTTGACAATTTTCAAAATAATGTTTAAGAGGTCTTGCCATTGTCTTGTGTCTCTTAAAGCATGCTTTTTCAATTATCAACCAATCAAAAATTTCTTCTTATAAGTTCCTGGATCCTCTGTATTTATTTTGTTAGTGTATATTGTTTACTCCTAAAAGAGTGCTAAACAGTTCTGGATCATTTTTATAAAAGATGCACTTTGCTCTTGTACATTTCTTTGTGTCAGAAGCAGGGATTTCAAAGGAACCTTATCTATAGGAGACCCGAGAAGACAAAATCTTGGAGTTCTGGTTCAAGCATGTGCAGGTTTAAGCTCATCCACTTTTACAGATATTTGGGACTGTCAGTGGTAAGTTTAACTCAAATTTTGAGTTCCACCATCTTGCATAGGGCTCTTTTAGAATTACTGAAGGATCCTAGTTTTGTTTTGCCCTTGCCTGTTTTCATATTATTTTATTTTGTCTGTTTTCATACTAGTCTTGCAAGATTGTTGCCTAAGTTTATTTCTGCGAGAGGAGTCTTGGTGTGGCACTAGGATAAGCACTGTACTTCTAACTGTAAGATTAGCAGTTCAAACCCACCAGCTGCTACTCAGAAACTCTATACAGAGTCATAATGTATTAGAATTAGCTAGATGACACTTAACAACAATGGAAGTAGTGTATGGTTCTGGTCAATTTACTGTACTACAGTGGTTTGGTTTTGTAGAATCTGAGGGTTTATAAACTGTAAATAAGTAAACAGCACAGGATGATCAGTAAATGTGGGTTGGATGGTTGCCAGCCATGAAAGAATATTAAAAACTCCTGTTTGGGGAATTGGCCAGAAGCAACATGTTACCTACTAGCCCAAAGACAATGTATCAACAATATGGCACACACTGGTATAAGCAAAATACATTTTACAAACCATGTGACAATCCCCATCATGATTTTCTTGAGTATGTGGGTGCTAAACTTTGAACAAACCCAAATCTGCTTTGAGGATTCTTGTTAAGAGCTGTTGAGTTGTTTCTGACCCACAGCATCCCTGTAAAGGGTTTCTGAGGAGAAGCTGGTGAATCTGAATCGCCTACCTTGTGGTTCAAACTGACTTTTCAGTCCAGCGCATTAACCCACAGCACCACACCAGGGGTCCTCTTTGAAGATAGGGTGGCAGGGGCCATGATGGCTCTGATAAGAAATACACTGCAACATCAGAAGCCATGTCATGGAGGAACTGAACGACAAGAAACCCTGCGCATGAAAAGCTCATTGTTTTAGCAAAGTGACAATCGAGTGTCTCGTTGGTTGGCAAAGCTCCAGGGAGAGCCTCATGCGGGGGACTTGCAGTCTCTGTCTTTTCCTTTTATGAATAGTTCATTTTTTATTTTTCTTGATTTTATTATAGAAGTTTTTAGTAGAACTCATCAATGATCATATTATAGGTAGGGGCCATGATGGCTCTGATCACAGATACATTGCAACAACACAGAGCAGTGAGAGACCCTATGCATGAAGAAAGCCCATTGTATTGCAAAGCACCAATGGGATACCTCTTTGATTTGGCAAAGCCTCACGGGGAAATTTTGTGCGGGAACCTTGCTGGCTTTGTAGTTTCTTTCTTAATTATTTCATTTTAATAAAAATCAATGTTGTAAATAATCAGTATTATACCTGTTATTCTGATTTAAGAAATATGCATATTTTTTTTATTTTTACAGTTTGATAATCAGACATTTTAAAGCACTTAAAACATTGCAAATATAAAGTTGAGATCATAATCTAGCACCTGTTTTATTTAAAAAAAACAGAAAGGGAGGAGATGGCAGAGGCCATGTGGAGGACCCTAAGCATGAAGGGCTCATTGTTAAGCAAGGCCACAGTGAGTCTCCCCTTGGAAGGCAAGGCCCCAGGAGGGATCTCATGTGGGGACTCTGCAGTTTCTGTCTCTTTGTTTTAATCAGCTTATTTTTAATTTTCTTGATTTTATAATAAAAGTTTTCAATAGAATCTTAGTAAGAATTATATTAGAGATTTGAAACTTGTTTTTAGGCACATTCACACCATATTCAATCATGCATAGTTGTAAAGAATGCTTTTCACACTATCAGTAGGTTTCACCACTAGGAAAAACCAGCTAAAGTTTTTGCCAGTCCAAGTTTAAGATTACATTCAACATTCTGTGTAGTTTCGGTCAGGGACATTAAGACCTTTAGAAAAATAGCACAAATGCAGTTGAGGGCTAAGGGAATAGTATTAGATCATAAGCAGAAATTTAACTAGATGTTTTCTATAGAGAAGTTATAAGGAAGTTGCTCCGTTTCTTCTTAACTACAAAACTTTATGCTTCTTGTTTTTCTTGTTTAATCAAACATGAAAAACAACTGTGTTGTCAGTTACCATAGAAAATAATGTCTAGGTACATGTGGTGATTAATGAATCTATAGAAAATAATAGGTGAAGGTAGAAATAGGAGTTAAGATTTAGAATTATGTTTTAAGGTTAACGTGACATTTTTAGAGCAGTGAGATTTGCTTACAGAAATCAGATATTGTCTAACTATGTAAAGGGGTACAAGGAAGATTTTGATATTCTTGATGTTCTATATTGAAATGATTAATATGTATGATTTAGACCACTATTTTGAAAAGAATGATTAATAGATTGATAGTATAGAGTAGTATAAAATCTGTTTGAGAATCTGAAATAAAAGGAAGAAAAGAAATAAAATGTAAAGGGCAAGAGGAGAAATAAAATGTGAAGGGGAAAAGAGGAGAAATAAAATGTGACAGGAGACGATTCACCATCTAAAAAGACCCATTGATTCTGTGAGCTTCATTTCTTTGCTGATGTCATACCTCCCTCGAGGACCCCCAAATAAGAGTGTTGGGGCTGGCTCTCGACAATAGGGCATGCCATCTCTAGAGGCAAAGTTCCTGCCGGGGACTCCTACCTGATATATGGAAAAACACTACCTGTTTCCACCTTATCTGTTTGGCATTTTCTCACTAAGGACAGTCCGCAAAATGGGCTACCACTTTTTGGTTCTTTTGAGTTTTCTAAACTTAATTTTCTGTGCAGGCAGTTAGAAAAGAAAGGGAAGCTTAGTCGGTTCCACAATAGGCTGCTAACCATAACATTAGCGGTTTAAATTCATCCAGCCACCCTGCAGGAGAAAGATAAGGCTTTCTGCTCCTATACAGATTTATAATCTCTTAAAATAGCTATGAGTTGGAATCACCTCAAAAGAACTTTAAAACAACGACCTGAATTTTCTGTGCAACCAGTTAGAAAAGAAAGGTTCCTGCAGTAAACAGAAACAATAGGTCACTTTTTTTTTTTAACTGTGGTTTTGAAACTTCTAAAAGACATGTTGAGAATATTTTTTTTCTGTTGTTGTTGTTGTTGTTGTCAGGTGCCATCAAGTCAGAACCGACTCATAGCAACCCCATGCACAGCAGAACGAGACAATGTCCGATCCTGGGCCAACCTCACTACCGCTGCCACACTTGAGTCCATCAATGATGCCACCTGGCTGATCCATCTCGTTAGAGGTCTTCCT
>NW_006408719.1:3918147-3918727 GCF_000296735.1 Chrysochloris asiatica | reverse complement strand
GAAATTTTCTTCCAGCAGTTCTTCAACTATTTCCTCTCTGGACTTGGGGGATTCTTCTTGTTCTGAAATGCCAATAATTCATAAGTTATTCCTCTTCATGTTCTCCAACATGAACTTAGACCATCTTCAGAATTTTTTATCCTTCTCTGTGTTTGTTCTTCTATCTTAATGGTATTCAGAGATTTGTCTTCCAGCTCACTGGTTCTACCTTCTATCTCATCTATTCTACTCCTCTGCCTTTTCAGAGTGTTCTCTATTTCTGTTATTTTGTTATTGATTATTTGGACCTCTTTCTGTAGGTTTGAATTGTTTCCAGTGTTGTATCTATCTTACTTGATTGTTCCTGTTGCACTTTCCTGGCTTCTTCCTTGTTTCTCAACTCCATTGCAAATTGTTTTGAAACATTTTATGATCATTATTCTGAATTCCATCTCAAGCATTTCCAAGGCCTGACCTCCTTCCATAATGGAGTCCAGGTCTAATTCTAGCTCGTTTGTCTCTGACACTTTATCATGTTTCTGGACATGTGCTGATATGGTCATCTGCTTTTGCTTCTTGGACATGTTGAATGTTTATCTGT
>NW_006408719.1:3913443-3915608 GCF_000296735.1 Chrysochloris asiatica | reverse complement strand
GGCATCATTGATGGACTCAAGTGTGGCAGCGGTAGTGAGGTTGGCCCTGGATCGGACATTGTTTCGTTCTGCTGTGCATGGGGTCGCTATGAGTCGGTTCTGACTCGATGGCACCTGACAACAACAACAACAATGAGTCAGACAGACTCAACAACACTTAACAACAAAATAATGGAAACAGAAGGATTTCTAAACTCTCTGAAATTGCTATAAATAATTGGGTTTAGCCACAGATTTGGAGTCCTTGTATGGTTCTGTGGGTTAATGCACCAGACTGCAAAGCTGATTGATCTGCGAGGTCAGCGGTCCAAGCTCACCAGCTGCTCCTTGGAAACTCTATACAGGGTCGCTATGGGTCTGAACCAACTTGATGGCACTTCACAACAACAACAAGCAGATAAGTTAAATGCTTTTACTATGTTCTGATATTGCTGGAATAAAATCTTAAGCTCATTATTCCCCATCAACCCAAAGGAGTCTTTCAGACCACAAAGATCATAGAAAATAAACTTGCTGATAATGTAGCCATAAAAACTGCCTCACAGGTTTAGTCCTAATGGAAACATAAAATAGATTACCCTGATTTGTTTAATGAAATAATTAGAAAAATTTATTAAAATGAAAAAAGTTGGAGGAACTTTAGAAATGGAAGAAAACAGATTGTTCTCAGTATAACCAAATTATGGTTACAGCTTAATCACAAGCTTGTCTTTCCTAAATAATTGCATGTCCTTATGTGAAAAGCTTTCCATGAAAGATCCCATTTAGGACAGGATAACATGATTGAAATTTTAAAGAAATACTGGTAGAGAAAATTTTTTGAAGCTACTGATTATTTTGCTTCTCACTTATTGTATTTGTTGGCACTTCAGCTCGGGTAAATCTTTTAAAGGTTTGTCTAGAAAATACTCATTATCTTCTGGACCTATACTTGAATGGAAATTAGATTTTATACAGTTCCCACTTCCAAAAGATTACAAACATATATTGGTAATGGTTTTCATAATTTCACACTGAATCTAGGCCATTCCTAGCTGCTGTGCCATTGCCTCCTTTGTAACTAAAAACTTCTTGAAAACATATTCTCCAAATGGGAAGCACCAACAATTCTTTGCAGTGACAAGTGAACCCATTTTACTAGACAAGTAATTATATAAATATGTAATTTTTCCTATTTATCTGAGATGGCATTGTTCTTACCATCCACACTCTTCTTGTCTAGTAGAAAGATCTAATGGTATAATAAAAACCCAATTAGCCAGGTTGTCAGAGTTCTTAAAATTATCCTGGACTAAAAGCCTTCGCTTAGTTCTTTTAAAAGTGAGATACACTCCATTTGGGCTACATAAATTAACCAACCATGGAATTATTGCTGGAGGGTCTATGACTTTCTGTTATTTTTCCAGTTTTTTCTGATTCCAATTTAATTCAATGAGAATTACTAAGATACGGTCAAAATTTGATTCAGTACTTTAAAGAGAACCTTTCAGGAATTAAAAAAATCCTTGACAACCAAAATTTAGACTAACTATTGAGCAAACTTTCTATGTATATGGGAAGAAGCACCAATTAAAAGATTCCCTGGAATCTCATTTAGAAGGACAATTTTTGTCCTTTCTCACTAACCATTGTTCCGCCAAGGAACAGGGATTAAAAACCTAGGTCCGCCTACCTCAAATGAAGAGATCTAATGTACATTCCTAAACTGTATACACTTCAAGGACTTAAACTAAAATTCAGACATCCCTGTGACCACAACCAGAAGCAGATGACAACTGAAATAGATTCAAAACCCTGATAAGGCCTGGGAAACACACTGATAGTGTGTTTCTTTTTAGTTTTGTTATAGTTATACCTCTACTAATGTTTGCCTGGATCATGTAAATACCCATTCTCATCATTTCAAAGGCTTAATTGTTGGATATGTGGTTCCCTCCCAACCTCAAGTCAATCTGGCCTTCCTTAGTGGATTTGTCCATTGCAGAAATCTGATTGGGTTGCTCTTAATCTAGTTTTCTTTCTATTTGTCCTTTGTTTCTCTGGTTACATTTATTCTAAGATATTTCATCCTTTGGGTGGCTATTATAAATGATATTGCTTTTTCTAATGTCCTTTCCAATGCGGTCGTTTTTGGTATAGAAAAATCCAACTGATTTTTGTATGTT
>NW_006408719.1:3902151-3909368 GCF_000296735.1 Chrysochloris asiatica | reverse complement strand
GAAGGAAGATAAATAAATAAAATAAAAAGAAAAAAAATGTATTAAAAAAAAAATCTGTAGCTTAATATGAGGTCTCTTTCCCTCCCTACAGCCCTCTCCTGCTCTTTCCTGTGTTAAAAAACACAGGAACAAAAAGCAAACAAGAAAAGTTCAAGACCTGCTCTTGGGCTGAGTATCTGTTGGCTGTTTGGTTTTATGTAGATACTGTCTCTTTAAATTTCGAAGAGATCTATGCACATGTGTAGTAGAACCCTCCAAGGGTGGGGCTGGAGTATCCACTAGCTCATGCACCCCTATTGTTACCAGAATGGAGGTACGCAGACAGCAAGGAATCAACGAAAGATACCAAAAAAAAAAAAAAAAAGAATATCCATACCTCTATCTCTGTGTCTTTGTCAGGTGTCCGTGGCTGTTCTGATCCTTTCCACGCTTGGCTCCATACAAAATGGTGGCTCCTGGAGCAGCTGAGTGTCCCGAACGAGGAAGCAATGAATTTCTTGTTTCTGCCACAAACTTCTCAGCTGTAAGTCTTCCAACCTTCTAAATATTCCTTTATATGTGGTTCAGAGTACTGGGACCATTCCCTGAGCATTCTTGGTCCTGTATTCTGTATTCTCGGCAGGGCTCATCACTACACTTCCACCCGATCTGCCATCTTTTTCCAGAAGTCTGGGTTGCTCTTAATCTATGGATACAAAAATAACAATAATTCATTCTTATAGGAAACCACTATTTCTAGATTTTCCACTGATTAATGTCCTCTCTTTGAATACAAATGAAACCCATTCCATAATTTAAACTTAAGTCTTAAACCAACCCTAATTTTATTGAGTAAAGTCACTAAAGAAGAGTTTTCTAAATTACCTTCAAAACCTATAAACAGTATCTTCATATTGCAAATCCAAATCAACAACTGTGGTATGAATTCATCTTTTTAACACCTCAAGCTGGGACATTAACTCCGTTTTCTACCCTTTTCTGGGAACAATCTAACGAGATTGATAAAAACACCCCAGCTTTCACCATACCTATGTAATGACTTTCTATATTCAAATGTGTATCAGTTATAACCTTACAAGTTTCTGATTGGTGTGCCAGCAACTGTTTATGACTCTCAGGTATCTATTTTACTATCCCTAATGCATTTTTAAGATCTCTGGTAGCCTCGTGGTTATGAATAGGGCTGCTAACCTCAGGGTCAGCAGTTCAAAACTAGCAGCTGTTCCACAGGAGAAAGATGAGGCTTTCTTCTCCCATAAATATTTACTGATTTGAAAACCCTGTACAGGGTAGCTATGAGTCAGAACCAACTCCACACAACACATAATAACACATAACAACAACAACAGCAAATGCATCTTTTGGCAAGATGAAACCAACTTTTGGCACTGGCTCCCACCTGGCTGCATGGGAAGATGTACTCTATACCTGAACTAGACTAAAGTACATAGTTTTACAGAAATCCCTTTACCAGCTAATGCACTGATGTTAAGGGATTTGTGGTCTTGATCACTGTGTCATTTATATGATCATATAGCAGTATTTATATCTCAGATAGGATTTGAAGATTTTATGGCATGTGTAGAAGTTTTGATTAAATATGTGCAAACTACCATAAATATCTTGTCATGCTCTTCAAGAGATTAATACTGAAGTAGTTATAATGAGAAAAGTGTTACTACAAAATAGAATTACTTTTTGGCATCCTCACTGTAGTCTAAGGATGCACCTGTTCCACAGTAAAATCTGATTGCTATGCTTGTATTCCTGACAATAGTGCTAACATTACATTTGCTAATCATATACAATATTAATATCTTATCTTAATGATCCTGTACTCTATTAAATAAAAATATGAGTAAATGGTTTTCCTCTTAGGTTGAATGGTGAAAAATTGGTACTCTATTCTGGAATCTTTATATTCTTCATTTTTTCTATTATCATAATTGTAAAAGGCTTTTTTTGCTTTCATTCAACATGCTTTATAGATTGAATGCTGCGTTTCAGAAACACTTGATGCTTCACACAAAATTAGGTACTATGTCATCAAGAAGAATGTGTCGTATTGTAATCAAACTCTCCAAATTCAAAGATAAGGAGATAATCCTATAAGCAGACAGGGAAAAGAGAACTGTTTCTTACAAAGGCAAACAAATCATATTAAGCTCTATCTCTCAGCAGAAACCATGCAGACAATGAGGAGACGTTTATACAACCCTAAAAGAAAATAACTGTCAACCAAGATCCATCTACCCAGCAAAGCTGTCAATAAAATATGACTGTGCAATCAAAGTATTCCAGGATAAACAGAAGCTAAGAGACTTTGTCAAAGACAATCCAACACCTAAAAACATCCTAAAGGGAGTTCTTTGAACTGAAAACCAACTTGAACAGATGACAATCAGAGATTAACACATGTGGCAACAACACCTGGAAACCAGTCAAAAGATAGAAGAGTCCAGATTCGAACAAAATTACAAAACCTAATTCAGAGGACATGGGAGGTCAAAGAACAAAATAATGACAATGTTAAAGAAAGAAAAAATATATATAGGAATAGAGATCTAGGTGGTGAGAATGTCAGGTAGACTGCAGGATAAAATAGACTCTCTCAAATGGAGGAAAAAGTTAGTAATTCATAGGGTACACTCAAATAAATGTAATACATCATAGCATAATAAATTGAAGAGCCAAGAAGAGCATGAAAACATTAAATTTAAGAAGAAACTGACAAGAAATAACACAAAAAAAATGAATTCAGCACAAGAACGCATACGAACAAATGAACCAACAGTACCATAAAAACAGAAGTCCAGAGAATTGATAGTCGAGGAGCTTCTGGACAAAAATTTCATTAACACCGTGAAAAGTGAAACTATATGCATTCAAGAGGCTCAAAGAACCGCAGGAAGGAGAGACTCCAAAAAAAATCACCGACAAATATTATAATCAAGTTCTTAAAAATCAAAGACAAGGAGATAATACTGAAAGCAGTGAAAGAAAAGAAAAACATTACATACAAAGGCAAGCATGTGAGATGAACCTCGGATTTCTCAGCAGAAACCATGCAAGAAAGAAGGCAATGGAGAGACATATATAACACCCTGAAAGAAAAAAAACTGCCAACCAAGAATCCTTTATCCAGCAAAGTTATCAATCAAGTATGATGGTGTAATCAAAACATTCCAGGATAAACAGAAGCTAAGGGACTTTACCAAAGCCAACCCTGCACTACAAAACATCCTAAAGGGAGTTCTGTGGACTGAGAACCAACAAGAACAGACAACAACCAGAGATAGACTTACGTGGCTGAAACTCCCAGAAATAAATCAACAGAAGGAAGAGTCGAGAATAGAAGAAAAATATAAGAACAAACTCAGAGAATCTGGGAGGTCATTCTATGATCAAAACAATCACAATGTGAAAAAAGTTAAACACATAGGAACAGAAATCCAGGTGGTGAGAAGGTCAGATACATTACAGGATAAAACAGATTGCACTAAATGGAGGGGAAAGTTAATGGAATGTAAGGTAACCTGAAAGAAAATTAACAATTTGCAACATACCAAGAAAACAAAAAAGCAAGAAGAACATGGAAACATTAAAACTAAGAGGAAACTCACAAGAAAGAACACAAAAACCATGAACTCAGCACTAGGAGGACATAGAACAACGAAAGAAGCATCACCACACACACACACACACACACACACACACACACAAACAAACAAACATGATGGCAGCAATTAATCCATACCTAAGGAGCTCTGGTAGCGTAGTGGTTACAAATCGGGCTGCTAACCCCAAGGTTGGCAGTTCAAAACAACCAGCTGTTCCGTGGGAGAAAGATTAGGCTTTCTGCTCCATAAAGATTTACAGACTCAGAAACCCTGTACAAGGTCACTATAAGTCGGAACCGACTCCATGGTACTCAACAACAACAACATCGAAAATTACAGCAAATGTAAACCGATTAAATGTACCAGTTAAGAGACGAAGGTGGCAGAATGGATAATAAAACAAGATTCCTCAATATGGTGTCTGTAAGGCACACATCTGACACACAGAAACAAAAACAGATTAAAAGTCAAAGAATGAGAAAAAAAGCATACCAATCAAATTGCAATAAAAACAAACAAGAGTGGCAGTACTAATCTCTGATAAAATAAAATTTAAGGCAAAAACCAGTATAATTGATAAAGATACCCATTATCTCATGATTAGAAGGACAATTGAACAAGATGACATAACCATAATAAATATCTATGCTTCTAATGAAAGAGCTCCAAAAAATATAAAGCAAACTCTAATAGATGTTAAGAAAGACATAGACGAATCTACAATAATAGTGGGTGATTTTCATATACCACTTTCAAAAATGGATAGATCAACCAGAAAGAAACTTGACAAAGACACAGAAGAACTAAACAACACAATCAACCAACTGGATTTCAAAGATGTGTACAGAGTATTCAACCCAACAACAGTACGATATACATTCTTTTTCAGTGTACATGGAACATTCTCCAGAAGAGACCATGTGTTAGGTTGCAAAACAAATCTCCATAAATTTACAAATATCAAAATACTACAAAGCATCTCCTCAGACCATAATATTATCAAATTAGAAATCAACAATAGGAAGACCAAGGAAGTAAAGTCAAATACATAGAAATTGAATAAAACCCTGATGTAAAGCAACTGGGTAGTAGAATAAATAGAACGTGAACTCACAAATTTACTAGAAAGAAACGAGAACGAAAACACAACATACCAAAATCTTTGGGACACAATGGAAGTGGTGCTGAGAGAACAATTTATTGCAATAAATGCACACATCCAAAAAGAAGAAAGAACCTAAATTGACACTTGAACACATCATTTACAACAATTAGAGACAGACCTACAGAGGGAACATACAGCCACCAAAAGAAAAGAAATAATAAAGAATAAAGCAGATATAAATGAGATAGAAAACAGAAACATTATAGAAAGAAACAACCAGACAGGAAGCTGGTTCTTTGAAAGGATTAACAAAATCTGCAGACCATTGGCAAACCTAACAGAAGAAAAGATGGAGAAGACAGAAATAACACACATTAGAAACTACATGGGCAATGTCACAATAGAACCAAAGGAAATCAAAAGGATAGTAACAGAATACTATGGAAAGTTGTACTCCAACAAATTTGGAAACTTAGATGAGATGGATACATTTTTAGAAAAACACAACCTACCTAAACTTACACAGTGTGCAGTAGAAAACCTGAACAGACCTATAACAAAAGAAGAAATTGATCAGATCATCAAAAATCTCCCAACTAAAAGAAGTCCAGTCCCAGATGGCTTCACTGGTGAGCTCTACCAAACATGCAGGGAACAGCTGTCACCAATTCTACTCAAATTATTCCAGAATACAGAGGAGTATGGAAAACATCTTAATACTTTTTATTAAGCAAGCATAACCCTCATACCAAAACCAGGGAAGGATGTCATTAAGAAAGACAATTATAGACCAATATCCCTCATGAACATAGATGCCAAAATTCTCAACAAAATCTTAGCCAACAGAATCCAGCAACACATCAAAAAGATAATACATCGTGATCAAGTGGGATTCATATCCGGGATGCAAGGATGGTTCTACATTAGAAAAATGATCAACATAATCTATCATATAAATCCGAAAAAAGAAAAGGACCACATGATTATACTGATTGATGCAGAAAAGGTATTTGACAAAATCCAACATCCATTCCTTATAAAAAAAAAACTCTCAGAAAAGTAGGAATTGAAGGAAACTTCCTCAAATAATTATGAGCATATATACAAAACCCAACATGCTACATCACTCTCAATTGAGAGAAATTGAAAGCCTTCCCTCTGTTAACAGGAAACAGACAAGGATGCCCTTTGTCACCACTCCTATTCAATATTGTGCTGGAAGCTTTAGCAACAGTTATACGGCAAGACAGGGAAATTAAAGGCATCCAAATTGGCGAAGAAGAAGTAAAACTCTATATATTTGCAGACAATATGATCCTATATATAGAAAACCCAAAATACTCAGTAAAAAAAAAACTTCTAGACCTCATTGGAAGATTGAGCAACATGGCAGGGTATAAGATCAACATACAAAAATCAGTTGGATTCCTCTATACTAATAATGACAATGATGAAAAGGACATTAGGAAAGCAATACCATTTACAGTGGCCACCCAAAGTATGAAATATTTGGGAATAAATGTAACCAGAGAGATGAAGGACCTATTCAAAGAAAACTACAAAACACTATAACAAGACTTGATTATCAGAACTCGACTGTAAAAAGATTAGAACAACAAAAAAAATTTTAAATAAAATGTATGAGGGTAAATTGCTACAATTTGATGAACCTGATCTATACTCATGAATGTTGTAACTCTAAATAGCAACAGAGAGGGAAAGAGTCTTCACATCAAGTATTAATGTTATACCCTCTGTACACAGGGTAGATACAGACAGAAAACTTAGACATTGACTACCTAAAATGAGGGGGCGATAAAGGCATGAAGTGACTGTCTCACAAGGTTTCAAGAGGGAGTTTAGTTTAAGAGTATGGGGGGAAAGAAAGAGTCCCCGCTGAATAGATTTAATCTTGTCTAAATGGGTCTGATGAAAAGAGATGGAGATAAGATTCGTATGATTCAATAGAGAATAATTGTTATCATGACTAATTGCGACTGTCACAATTGTAAAGGTAGAAGTTTTGTAACAAAAACAGGGGAGTGGTTAATCTTGCAGACCAGAACCAGAGGACCCTAGGACCATCAAAGGAGAAGAGCACAAGCAGAATGCAGGACCTTATCCAGAGAAGCAGCAATGCCAGAGATGGAGGCAGAGATGGGGTCATGGAGAGGGGCAGTGGCTGAGGACTCTAAATTCATGCGAAGAGAGGGACTAGGAGTTGGTGGCCAGTAGGCAGACTTGCAGAATGTGTCCTTTGGAGATGTAAATTATTATACATGAATGAGTGTTTTTTTTTTTGTTTTTTTTTTAAAGCTAAAATGGATAGAGAGAAATACTGTTAACTGATGGTACATGGAGGGGATTATAATCATTTTAATGAAGCAAGGTGTATGATTTGTTGAATGTAAAACTGATAATCTGCCCTGTAAACTTTCACTCAATTCACAATAGAAACCTTAAAAGAAAAAAAAAAATCCTCATCAATGGAC
>NW_006408719.1:3897908-3902051 GCF_000296735.1 Chrysochloris asiatica | reverse complement strand
AAGATATCATCAAGATACAATCAAGATGTTCTCTCCTAATCCTATCAATCCTGGTACAATCAAGATAAGCTTTCCCAAGATGGCGGCTCCTGGAACAGCTGAGTGTCTTGATCCAGAAAATAATGAATTTCTGGATTCTCCTGCAAATTTCCCAGCTATAAACCCTCTGAAATTCCAAACATACCTTTATATTTGTTACAGAGTTCCAACACCAACTCATGAGTCCTCTTGACCCGGTATTTCGTGTTGTTGTTGTCCGAGCTCCTCACTACATGTCTACCCGATCCTCCATCTAATGAGGCAGTGTAGTGGTTAAAAATCTGGCTGTGAACCCCACAGTCAGCAGCTCCTTGCAGTTAAACAGCCTTGGAGTCTGTTTTTTTCTATAGGACAATATTTCAAAACTAAATAAAAGATTACAATTCCAGATTTATGTTCCTGCCCAGAAAAAAAAATCTGTTCCCTTACTGGATGTCTCCCTTTTGTATTCTTGTCTTCCTCCTTACTTGTTTGATTCTACTAAATATTTCTTTAATATTATGTTGTCTGAACTTCTCTTTTTCCCTAAATACCCTACTGAGAACTTGTTGTTGTTGTTGTTAAGTGCCACCAAGTTGGTTCCGACCCATAGCGACCCTGTACAGGGTTTCCGAGGGTGTAAATCTTTGCGGGAGTAGAAAGCCTCATCTTTCTCCCATGGAGCGGCTGGTAGTTTCGAACCGCTGACGTTAAGGTTCGCAGCCCGATTCGTAACCACTACGCTTAAAGCCTGTAAAAATATGGTGCCAAACCATCACTCCCACAACCTTCTCTATTTAGCTTGGTTCAATAATTCATTTCAATTATCGCACAGAACTAATACACCATACTTACAGTTATAGAGTTTATTAGGAAAGTTAACAGGATACAATTCAGGATCAGAAATGCTCATGACACATTGTTCCAGTGAGCTGCTGACAAATGCCCATAAGACACACAACTCCACCATAAGCCTCAGCCTGAAGGCACTTGGCTCTAGGATCAAGGGTCAGAACATCTGCCCCCCCCCCAATTAAATGTCTTGAGGTACCTCTTCTACAAGCAAGTTTTCTGCCCAAACTTTACTTGCCCCATGGGGTGGGAAGCCCACTGTTCTCTCTCATGCTCAGGGTTTTGGTTCTTCTCCTGCTGCTGCTCTTTTGTCATTATTCCAGTGTCACAGCACAGCTTTCTGTGCCGGGGTCAAGGAGATTCAATGCACATGGATCTTGGGGTCCAAGGGATGTGTTCCACTCCTGGTTCTTCTTCTTTGATGGTAGTGAGATTTGCCCTGCGTTCTTCTGAGATGATTCATTTTATACCCTTGCTAGAGTTTTGTGAATTTACTCAATTACAATTAACTCTGCTAACATCCACAGCTGAATCATGTTATCCTATCAATATCTTCTCTTACCTTCAATTATGCAGACCCAGCAGGGCAGAAATATTATTTGGTGGGAATTATAGGCCATGACTAGAAGAGACATTAGATAATTCAATACACCACAAGCCTATTCATGAAATGTCTTTTAAGTTCATTCAGTGCAGATATGGAGGATTTTCTCCCTATCACTTTTACTCCTTGGATACGCTCAGAATAACATGAATTTGTTAACAGTTATCCAAAACCGCCGACCTTGCGGTTCAAACCAACTTTGAGGTTGAATGCTTATCCTATGAGGACACATAGAGAAATCTCAATGATAACTTGGCTATTGTTGTTAAATGTCATCTATACTGTTCTGGTTCACAGCAAGGAGTGGCTAGAATCAGTCTGGACTCACTAATCTACATGAAACTGGGCCGGGAGAGTCCCTATTGTGGTTACAACAAGTACAATGGAGACATCTCAAAGATAACTTAGGTATAGACTTAAAATAACCACTGAACTGTTAGAAGATTGTTGGGCTGTTAGTAAAATATTGCTAGATGCTATTTCAAAGACTTTTTACCTAATAATAGATTAGGTAAAAATTAACCCTTGCATAGAAATTAAATGTAAGAATGCCCATGATTACCAGGCTAGATTATTTAAAAGTTTTGCTAAACACTCCGGGATTGATCCATCATCTCCTTTGGCTACAGGAGCACGTAATACAGTATTCATAACTGATCTGATGCCTAAACTTTAAGATCTAGTAAAAAGATAAATAGTTCCCATTGTCAAGCTAGCCAATTTAGCTGATGAATTTCCCCAGACCTTAGACACTAAATAAACCTCTAAGACAAATAAGTTAATGGTTTGCAATTACAACAACTGCAATCTCCTAACTGGCATAATAAACAAAAGCCTTGTGAATGCCCTAACCCTGGCACTTGCAATTATTGCAAGAAATCAGGGCATTGGAAAGAGGACTTCTATAAGTTAAAGAAACAGCTTACACTAGAGACCTTTAGGTCAGATATGGAGTTAGGGGCCTCCAGGGATGCAGCAGGCTTTTTTTGTTTTCCCCTATCATGACACTTGCCCCACAAGGAGAAACTACCTTGTATATTAGAGGAGTACTTTTCAAATTTCTAATTGACACTGACTGCATTTAACCCCACAAGTTTGCAAAGAAAAACTCTGCCTGGAGTACTAATATTTCAAAAGACTAATTTTATTAAAATATGTAGCTGTTTGAGGATATGAAGTTTCTAAAGAAAAATTACAATTAGCACAGTCTTCTATTAATTATTCAGGTCATTTGACCTATAGAAGGTTTTTCTTGTGATCCTAAGTAGAAATAAGCGACAGAGTCACTATGAGTCAGGATCAACTCAACAGCACTTAACAACAACAACAATCCTCAAAATAAGAAATAAGTACATCAGTTTCTGGGGCTTTGTGGCAACTCCATAACTAAGATTCCTACTTTTTCCTTATTAGGTGAATCCTTATATAAGTTTTTGAAAATCTATGAACCAGACTCTTTGCAAGCCATATTGGAGCATTTGTTGTTGTTAAGTGCTTTCGAGTTGATTCCGACCCATAGTGACCCTGCATAGGGTTTACAAGGAGCAGCTGGTGAGCTTGAACCACCAATCTTGCAGTTCAAATGACTTTGCAGTCTGACTCATTAGTCCACAGCACCACACCACTGGAGTATTAAGAAACTGAATAAATTGAAAAAGTCTGTAGCAAATACTCCCTATTAGGCTTTCCTAATTGTCACATATATTTTCCTTTTTATGTGCTTGAAGATTCTAGAAACATTTTAAGCACTTTAATCCAGAAACATGGGGAATTTTAGAGATTGGTTAATTACTACCACCTGCATGTTGACCCAGTAGCTAAGGGATTTCTTCACTTTTTAAGTACTGTTACTGCTGGACCCAAACTAATTGAAAACAATGCAGATATAGTGTTGGGAAATTTTTTAAGTTTTATGCTCCCCATTCAGCATCTGCTATCCTTAACTCTGCTTTAGCAAACACCTCTCCACCAGTCAACTTATTTCTTATGAAATATTAGGCTGCACCTAATATTAGACTGCATTCTGTGGTTTGCTTAAGGAGCTCTGGAAGTGTAGTGGTTACAAGTCTGACCTCAAGGTCAGCAGTTAAGAGAAAAATGAGTCTTTCTGCTTCTATAAAGATTTACAACTTCAAAAACATGGTACAGGGTCACTATGAGTCAGAACTGACTCCATGGCGCACCATCAAAACCACTGTGGTTTACATCTCACTGCTTTCTTTCTGGAAACTGAGAATAAGGATTACCTAGTGCATGCCAAAATTTAGCTTAACAGTATTTAATTTTCAAAAAGATTTATGAGAAGCCCTTTTAGCTAATCCTGATTTGATTCTGTTTGTCAATGGCTCCTGTTATTGGAAGCCTGTCTGCTAGCCCTAGCTATTAGGCTTGGTATGCCATTCTATTCTATACTGAGATTCTTGAAAGTCAATCATTTCCTGAAGCTACCTCATTCCAAAAAGCTGAATTCCTTTGTCTTTCCAGAGATTATAAAATTGCTAGAGGAAATTCTGTGGATGTTTCATGAGTTTTTCATGTGCTATGGTGTGGCACTTTACTCGCTTGAGATATCAAAGAAATTGTCCAATGATTTCCGCATTCCGTTGGGTCACCTCTCTTTGGAATGGGCACAAATATGGATCTCTTCCAATCAGTCGGCCAGATAGTTG
>NW_006408719.1:3877221-3896949 GCF_000296735.1 Chrysochloris asiatica | reverse complement strand
AAAAAAAAAAAAAAAGCAAAAAAAACCAGAGTGTTTGGCTGTGACAATATCAAGTAAGCTGTTTGCTCCAGAGCCATCAAGGCAAAAATAGTCATCAGGGTAAATTGAATCTCAAAAGGAACACACTGTCTTGTATGTTCACTGGCGATTATCCTGGTCAACTTGTGAGTGGAAAGGGGGGGAAAATGCAACAAAAAAGACATGGGCTGAGACTGGCCATAGTCTACAGATGTCTGATGACCTTGAGATGAGAGAGAAGAGAATTGACAGGCTAGTTTGAAGTTCAGGGAAATATCTGAACTCCTGAACACCAAAGACACTGACCTGGTTTGAAGAGGAGAGAGGTGTGTGAGAACTCCCAAACTTGCAGACAGTATACATTTTACCTAGTTTGGATGGCTTGCTGATCAGAATTTGGCCAGATGAAGATAAAGAAGTCTGATACAGAGAGCAAGTGTAAATTGCTACAACCTTATCAGATGGACCCTTGCTTAGGGATGGCTGGCTGGCTAACTGTGTGCCATGGAGCCAGTTCTGACTCATAGCAAACCTGTACAGGGTTTCCGAGGCTGTAAATCTTTACAGGAGCAGAACACCTCATCTTTCTCCCGAGGAACAGCTGTTAGTTTCCAACTGCTGACCTTGCGGTTTGCAGCCTGATTCATAACCACTATGCTATAGAGCTCCAGGCTGTTCCAAATTCCAGTCAAATCGGTAAGGATTCTTCATATCAAGACTCAACCTCAGTACACTTGGTTATAGGGACAGGCAACTTAGACTTCGGCTATCAACATTAGGGGGCTATAAAGGCACAAAGTTTGCTATTCATAAAGTTTTCCATGACTAAATATTCGGAAGTAGTTTGTCACTTCTTCTTCCTAGTCTGTCTTCATCTGGAAGTTCATCTGAAACCTACCCACCATGGGAGACCCTGCTGGTATTTGAAATACCAGTTGCATAGCTTTCAGAATCACAGCAACTCACAAGCCACCACATTACGACAAACTGACAGACGAGTGGTAGCTATTTGGTTTTAAGTGGAAACTATCACTTTAACTTTTGAGTAGATCTGTGGGAATGTGTAGTAGAACCCTCCAGGGGTGGGGGTGGGGTGCCCATTCACTCAGGCACCCCCTCTAGTCACCAGAATGGAGGTGCGCAGTCAGCGAGAGACCAATGAATAGATACCAAAAAAAATAATGTCCACACCTGTATCTCTGCTGTTCTGTCAGGTGTTTGTGGCTTTTCTGATCCTTCCCCTGCTTGGTCTCTCCCAAGATGGTGGCTCCAGGAGCATCTAAGCATCTTAAATTAGGAAGAAATGGATTTCTTGATTCTGCTACAAATTCCCCTAGATGTAAGCCTTTCAAACTTCTAAATGTTGTTGTTATGTGCCATGGAGTCGGTTCCGACTCATAGTGACCCTGCACAGGGTTTCTGAGGCTGTAAATCTTTAGGGGAGCAGAAAGCCTCCTCTTTCTCCTGCGGAACAGCTGGTAGTTTCGAACTGCTGACCTTCCGGCCCGCAGCCCGATTCAAAACTTCTAAATATTCCTTTATATATGGTTCAGAGTTCTAGCACCATCCCCTGAGCCTGCTTGGACTGGTATTCTGTGCTGTTGCTGATGGAGCTTCTCACTGCATGTCTACCCAATCTGCCATCTTGCTTGATCTTGTTTGCCAAAATAACCAATAGATCCATTTTGGAAGAAGTGCAGCCAGAGTGCTCCTTGGAGGCTAAGATTGCCAAACTTCGTCTCTCATACTTTGGGCATATTGTCAGGAGGGACCAGTCACTGGAGAAGGATATCATGTTTGGTAAGGTAGAGGACCATAGAAAAAGAGGAAACCCCCCAGTGAGATTGATTGGGCAAGTGGCAGCATCAATGGACTCAAGCATGGCAATAGTAGTGAGGTTGGCCCAGGATTGGGCAGTGTTTCATTCTGCTGTGCATAAGGTATCTATGGGTCAGTACCGACTCAATGACACCTAATAACAACAAAGGCACAAAGTAGTTGGCTTACAAGCTTTTATGAGGGTGGTTAATGTCAGAACAAGGGGAGTAAGACAAAAACACTACTGAATAGTTCTCCTCTTGTCCAGATGGGTCTAGTGATGAGGAGGATGGGATTTTTAAGATTCAATTGTGTATAATTGCTTTCAGGTCTAATGGCAATTGTCACAACAGTAAATGTAGAAGAGGTGTAACTAGAAGGGGAAGCAGTGAATCTGTCATTCAAGGAACAGGGAACACTAGGATGATCAAGAGAGAAGAATATATGAGTGAGGAATCCTCACCAGAAAAGAGACAACAACAGAGATGGTGGCAGAGATGATGGCATGGAGAGACAGAGCAGCAGAAGACTCTAGGTCCAAGGACTGAAAAAGGCAGTGTGCCTGCATACAAAAGGCTGACTTGCAAAATGTGCCCTTGGGACATTTAAATGAATATGTATTTACAGTTGGTATGTGAACCTCAAAAAATATAAAAATTTAAAAAGATAATAGAGGTAAAAAACAACAACAACAAAAAAACCCACTATAACAAGAAGCCAAGATACCAACAAAAATGGAAAAGTGTACCATTCTCTTGGACAGGAAGATTTAGCATTGTGAACATGTCAATACTGCCCAAAGCAATTTACACATATAATGCAATCCCAATCCAGATTCCAGCAACATTCTTTAAAGAGATGGAAAAATCAATTACAAATTTTATATGGAAAGGAAAGAAACCCAGGATAAGCAAAGCACTGCTTAAGAAGAAGAATGCAGTTGGAAACTTCTCACTCCCCAATTTCAAAATGTATTATGTGGCAACAGTGTTCAAAACAGCATGTTACTGGTACAATGAAAGATACATTATTCAATGGAACAGAATAGAGAATCTATAGTTTAATCCATCCACATATAGCCAACTGATTTTTTACAAAGTACTAAATTTATAGCATGGGGAGGGGATAGTCTCTTCAACATATGGTGCTGGCAGAACTGGAAAGTGATATGCAAAAGACTGAAACAAAACATTTTCCTCACACCCTATACAGAAACCAACTCAGAATGGATTAAAAACCTAAATGTGAATCTCAGAATTATGAGGGCCATCAATGAAAACATAAAGACAAATGTGAGGACTGTAATTCACGTCATACACAGACTACTAAACATTTTGAAAACTCACAAATGAAAGTAGACAAAATAGATGAGTGGGACATACAAAAAATAAAAACTTATGTGCTTCAAAAGACTTCACCAGAAGAGTAAAAAGGGAATCCACAGAATGGGAAAAAATCTTTTGCAATGACACATCAGACAAGGGACTCATTTCTAAAATATATAGGAAACTACAACATCTCTACAAGAAAAAGACAAATAACCCAATTTGAAAATGGGCATAGGACATGAACAGACATTCAACAAGGAGGAGATCCAGGCAGCCAACAAACATATGAAGAAATATTCACGATCACTAGCCATTAGAGAGATGCAAATCAAAACAACAATCAGATATTATCTCACACCAGCAATAATAGCAAAGATCAAAAGAGTAGAGGACAATAAATGCTGGTGAGGATGTGGAGAGACTGGGATGCTCCTGCATTGCTGGTGGGATTCCAAAATGGTCCAACCTCTCTTAAAAGCAATATAGTGCTTCCTCAGAAGGTTGGAAATATAAATACCTTATGATCCAGCAAATTCTCTGCTTAGTATTTACACATGATAAATATGAGTCATAACAAAAGTAGATATATGCACACCAATGTTCATAGAAGCACTATTTACAATAGCAAAAAGAGGGAGATGGTCTAAGTGTCCATCAACTGAAGAATGGATAAACAAACTGTGATGCATACACACAATGGAATATTATGCTACCTTGAAGAATAACAAGAAAGCTGCAAGCCACCGCATAACATGGATGAACCTTGAGGATATTATGTTGGGTGAAATTAGTCAGTCACAAAAGGAGAAATACTTTATAGGACCACTATTGTAAAAGACTAAGAAAAAGAACCCACACTAAAGTGCTTGTGTGGAACACTTTACTGGTTCCTGGGATGTGGGGCATTGTGGGGAGTGGGGTGAGGGAAGGGAAGGGAAGGTGGAACACAGAGTAGGGAATAGACACAGGATAGTTTGGGTGCTGGGGAGGGGTGGCAATGCACAAGAAGGGGGAGGGGAATGGAAGAACACGGTGGTTGGGAAAACAATTAAGCAGGTTTGTATAGGAAAAGTGGTACAGAGGTAAATAATTATGTATGCACAACATTGGAAGAACAGGGCTCTGGGATACAAGGATAGAGGCATGGTTGGAATAGGCAAAAGGGGGGAAACAATTTTAGGATAATTGGCTGTTTAAAAAAAAGAGAACAATTAAATGTGCAGCAGAAAATAAAATGTTGAACTATGCAAAAAAGCTGTGTGGATTCTCTGCACCAAGTATACGGAAAACTGGATGAGACAGATATAGAGGATGGCCCTGGAACTTTGATCTCCAGAGGAAAAGATAGAAAAGTGCATTGAAAACTTACTGGGAGAGAAAGTTGAATAGATGTGGGAAGAAACAAGATGACTGATAAGCATCATCAGCTGACAGAACCTGCCACAGACATTTTGTTTTTTGTTTTCTTTTTTTTTTTATTGTTTTTTTTTTTAAGTTTTTATTGTGAATTGAGTTTCAGTTTACATGGTAGAACATCAGTTTTTCACTCGTTTCATTTCAATGATTACAATCCCTTCCATGAATTATAATTCAATAGTATTTGCTTCTATTCCCTCTGTTTTGGTTTTTGTTTTGTTTTTTTGATGTACATCAAAAAACTCTGGAATCATTTAAAGAACCAAAGACCATACCCTGCAAGCCTGCCTCTTGGATACCAGCACACAGTCTTTCTATTTCCATGAGTCTAGAGTCCTTACCTGCTGTATCTACCCATGGCTTCATCTCTGACTCCATCTCTGATTGTCGCTGCTTCTATGGCTACGATCCCCCATTTCACTCCTGCTCTTCTCCCTTGATGGTCCTAGGGTCCTCTCATCCTAGACTATAAAATTAACTACTCCTCCCTTTTTGGTACAAAACGTCTACCTTTACAGTTGTCAATTAGTCATGATAACCATTACTATCTATTGAATCATAAGAAACTTATTCCCATCTATTTTCACCAGACGTGTCTTGTTGTTGTTGTTGTTAGGTGCCTTCGAGTCGGTATCGACTCGTAACACAGCAGAAGGAAACTGCCCATTCCTGGGCCAATCTCATTACTGTTGCCACACTTGAGGCCATCAAATGCTGCCACTTGGCCAATCCATCTCGTTGGGGGTCTTCCTCTCTTCTCTGGCCCTTCACCTTACCAAACATGATATCCTTCTCCAGTGACTGGTCTCTCCTGACAATATGTTTGAAGTATGAATGATGGAGTCTGGCCATCCTGGCCTCCAAGAAGCACTCTGTACTTCATCCAACACAGATCTGTTGGTTCTTTTGGCAGCCCATGACACTTTCAATATTCTCCTACAACACCATAACTCAAAAGCATCAAATCTTTATGATCTTCCTTATTTACTGTCCAGCTTTCACATGCATATGAGGTTATTGAAAATACCATGGCTTGGGTCAGGCGCACCTTAGTCATCAAGCTGACATCTTTACTCTTCAACACTTTAAAAAGGTCTTGTGCAGCAGATTTGTCTAATGCAAAACGTCTTTTGAGGTTGGCCCAGGATAAGGCAGTGTTTCATTCTCCTGTGCATAAGGCAGCTATGGGTTGGTACCAACTTGATGACACCTAACAACAATAACAACAATGGCTAGTGACCGTGAACATTTCTTCATATGTTTGTTGGTTGCCCAGATCTCATCATTGGTGAAGTGTCTGTTCATATCTTGTGCCCATATTTAAATTGGGTTATTTTTCTTTTTCTTGTGGAGGTTTTGTAGTTTCCTTTATATTTTAGAAATGAATACCTTGTCTTATGTGTCATTGCAAAATAATTTCTCCCATTCTGTGGGTTCCCTTTTTACTCGTCTTTTGAAGGCTTTTGATGCACGTAAGTTTTTAATTTTTAGTATGTCCCAATCAGCTATTTTGTCTACTTTTGTTTATGTAGTTTTCAAAATTTTTGGTAGTCTGTGTATGCACTGAATTAGAGCCCTCACATTTGTCCCTATTGTTTTCATTGATGGGCTTCCTAATTCGTGGATTCACATTTTGGTCTTTAATCCATGCTGAGTTGGTTTTTGTATAAGGCATGAGGTAAAGGTCTTGTTTCAATCTTTTGCATATTGCTTACCAGTTCTGCCAGCACCATCTGTTGAAGAGACTCTTTGTCAAAAATCAGTTGGGTGTATGTGGATGGGTTAATTTCTGGATTCTTGATTCTGTTCCATTGATCAACATAATTTTCATTGTACCAGTACCAAGCTGTTTTTAATACTATAGCAGTGTAATAAATTTTGAAATCTGGCAGTGAGAGGTTCCCAACCTTATTCTTCTTCTTAAGCAGAGCTTTGCTTATCCTGGGTCCCTTTCTTTTTCATATAAAGTTTGTAATTTTTTTTTTCCATCTCTTTGAAGAATGTTGTTGGAATCTGAATTGGGATTGTAATATATGTGTAAATTACTTTGGGCCATATTGACATTTTCACTATGTTAAATTGTCCTATCCAAGATCATGGTATATTCTTCCATTTTTAGAAGTCTCTTTTGGTTTCTTGTTGTAGTGTTTTGTAATTTTCTTTGTATAAGTCCTTTATTTCTCTTATTACATTTATTCCTAGATATTTCATCCTTTGTGTGGCTATTGTAAATGGTATTGCTTTACTAATGTCCTTTACAGCACTGTCATTTTTGGTATAGAGGAATCCATCTGATTTTTGTATGTTGATCTTATATCCTACCATGTTACTGAATCTTCCAATGAGGTCTACTAGCTTTTTTACTGAGTCTTTGGGGTTTTCTAAGTTTAGGAACATATCATCTGCAAATAAAGAGAGTTTTACTTCCCCTTTGCCAATTTTGGTGCCTTTAATTTCCCTGTCTTGCAGTATAGCTGTTGCTAAAGCTTCCAGCACAATATTGAATAGGAGTGGTAACAAAGGGCATCCTTGTCTGTTTCCTGTTCACAGAGGTAAAGCTTTCAGTTTCTCTACATTGAGAGTAATGTAGGCTATTGGTTTTGTATATATACTCTTAATTATGTTGAGGAATTTCCTTTCATTTCCTACTTTTGTTTTTTTATCAGGAATGGATATTGGCTTTTGTCAAATGCCTTGTCTACATCAATCAATATGATCATGTGGTTCTATTTTTTTTTCTTGTTTATATGGTGGATTACATTGATTGTTTTTCTAAAGTCAAATCATCCTTTCATCCCTGATATGAATCCCACTTGATCATGATGTATTATTTTTTTGCCGTGCTGCTGGATTCTCTTGGCTAGGATTTTCTTCAGAATGTTTCATTTATGTTTCTGAGGGATATTGGTCAATAATTTTCTTTCTTAGTGACGTTCTCCCCTGGTTTTGGTATGAGGGTGATGCTTGCTTCATAAAATGTTTTACAAGGTTTTCCATCCTCCTCTATATTCAGGAATTATTTGATTAGAATTGGCAACAGCTCTTCTCTGAATGTTTGATAGAACTTACCAGTGAAGCCATCTGGTCCTGGACTTCTTTTGGTTGGGAGTTTGTTGATGACCTATCAATTTCTTCTTTTGTTATAGGTCTGTTCAGGTTTTGTACTTCACTGTGTGTAAGTTTAGGTATGTCATTTTTTGCTAAAAATATACCCATCTCTTTTGTTTTCAATTTCGTTGGAGTACAACTCTTTGTAGTATTCTGTTATTTTCCTTTTGATTTCCTTTACTTTGTTTGTGACATTGCTCATGTTGTTTCTAAAGCATGTTATTTGTGTCTTCTCCCTCTTTTCTTTTGTTATGTTTGCCAATGGTCTGTCAGTTTTGCTAATTCTTTCAGAGAACCAGCTTCTTGTCTTGTTGATTCTTTGTACAGATTTTCTTTTTCCCACCTCATTTATTTCTGCTCTAATCTTTATTATTTCTCTTATTTTGTGGCTCTATGTTCCCTCTGTAGGTCTGTTTCTAATTGTGATAGATGCTGTATTAATGTGTTAATGTTTGTTCTTTCTTCTTTTAGGATGTGTGCATTTATTGCAATAAATTGTTCTCTCAGCAGTCTTTCATCATGTCCCAAAGATTGGGTATGTTGTGTTTTCATTCTCATTTGTTTCTAGGAACTTTGTGAGTTCACGTTTTATTTATTTTACTCCCCAGTTGCTTTTCAGCAGTGTGTTATTCAATTTCCATAAATCTGACTTTATTTCCTTTGTCTTCCTATTGTTGATTTCTAATTTGATCGCATTGTGGTCTGAGAAGATGCTTTGCAGTATTTTGATATTTGTAAATTAATGGAGATTTGGTGTGTGGCCCAAGACATGGTTTATTCTGGAGAATATTCTAAGTACTCTGGAAAAGAATGTGTATTGTGCTGTTGTTGGCTTGTATGCTCTGTACACATCTATGGGGCTCAGTTGGCTGATTGTGTTTTTTAGTTCCTCTGTGTCTTTGTCAAGTTACTTTCTTATTGTCCTATCCATTTTTGAAAGTGGTGTATTAAAATCATCCACTATTATTGTACATTTGTCTATTTCTTTCTTCAAATCTATTAGAGTTTCCATTATATATTTTGGAGCTCTTTCATTGGGAGTGTAGATATTATTATGGTTATGTCATCTTTTTTCAATTGTCCCTTAATTATGAGATTATGTTCATCTGTATCTGTTATGCTGTTTTTTTCCCTTAAAGTTTTTTTATCAGAGATTAGTACTGCCATTCCTGTTCATGTTTTTCTTTCAGGGTTTTATATATGTCTCCCCACTGCCTTCTTTCTTGCATGGTTTCTGCTGAGAGATCCGAGCTTAATCTGACTTGCTTGCCTTTGTACATAACACTTCTCTTTTCACTAGCTGCTTTCAGGATTGTCTCTTTATCTTTGATTTTAGAGAGCTTGATTATGATATGTCTCGGTGATATTATTTGGGGGGGTCTATCCTTTCTGGGGTTCGTTCAGCTTCTTGAATGTTTATTTTTTCATGTTTCAGGTTGTTAGAGAAAATTTCTTTCAGCAGTTTTTCAACTATTTCCTCTGTAGGCTTATGTGATTCTTCCTATTCTGGAATGCTGATAATTCTCAAATTATTCCTCATCATGTCATCCAACATGAATCTTAGACCATCTTCAGATTTTTTTAAAAGTATTTTTTCTGTTTGCTCTTCTGTGTTAGTGGTATTGAGAGATTTGTCTTAGCTCACAAGTTCTACCTTCCATTTCTGCTATTCTACTCCTTTGCTCTTTCAGTGTGTTGTCTATTTCTAATATTCTATTATTGATCATTTGGACCTCTTTATGTAGGTTTTGAATTGTTTCCAATGCTGTATGTATCTTATTTGATTGTTACTGTAGCGCTTTCATGACTTCTTCCTTATTTTTGTCAACTATATTGTAAAGTGTTTTTTGAAACATTTTATAATCATTTTTCTGAATTCCTCCTCAGGCATTTAGAAGGCCTGCCCTCCTTCCAGAATAGAGTCCAGGTCTACCTCTAGGTCATTTGTCTCAGACATTTCATCTTGTTTCTGGACATGTGCTGATTGGTCATCTGATTTTTCTTCTTGGACATGTTTAGTGTTTATCTGTGTCCTTAATACTTATTTGAGTGTGTGTTTTGGTATTTTTTATGCTTTCTGTATGCCTCCAGGTAGATGTGATCAGGATGTAAGCTGCCCTTTTCACTCTTGTTATTGCGTAATTCAGAGTAACTTTCACAGGTGTCATCTGCCTCCCTGGTATATGGCAGTTGGTGTTGGTTCTTGCCTGGGTTTTGGTATTTTATAGAATGTGATTCTAGCTTGACTATATGGCAGCTGTTGCTGTCTCTTATTGGGTAATATAGGGAGAGAAAGTGTCCCCTAAAGGTAGAAGTAGTAGAATAAAACAGCAAAACAGCAACAGAAAAAAAAAAAGAAAAAAGAAAAGAAAAGAAAAGAAGACACCAAAACAAAACAAAAAACCACCAAAAAGACAATAATGACAACAACAACAAAAAAAAAAAAAACTAGATTGGATACTGTAGTCTCTAATTGCAAAAAAGGGAGAGGAGGGAGAGAAGGAAAAAAAAAAAAAATCTGTAGCCTAATCTGAGTATGACTTTAATGTCTTCTTTCAGCTTCTAGCCATCAAAGCTGACTGATAGATTTCAAGATGCCAATGTTGGTTGTTATGCTTTACCTCAGGATTTAATTTATTTCTCAGCCTGTTTTGTTTTTCCTTCTACACCCCTTGTTCTGGCCTTTTCCCTATCAAAAAACAGTTCAGGGTCGGTGGAGGGGTTGACAGCTTGTGGCAGGTGGCAGTACTGGCAGCAAGATCTTGCTGATCTTGTCTCACTTCGGTCCCGGGACCCGGACCAAGTAAGGGGACCAAAATTGCCTTTGAAGTGCTGCCTTTCAAGTACCTGTCTTTGCGAGGCATGCAGCCTGGACTTCCCACTCTTTGGTTCTCCATGCACACACTGTGAAGCAGTGGCACCACTGAAACAATGTCCTGCTTCCTCCGCCCCTGTCCCTGTTTTTCCCACCCCAAGGCCCCAGTCTGTTCCTGCCTCAGACTGGTTGCCACTCCACAGCCTCCATGTCAGCATAGTCCCAGATGCATGTGATACTGGACCAGATGATGGGCATATCTGGGGACGGAGTTACTACTCATCAGTACATCAAATTCAGTGATGACAGAGTGCAAGAGTCACCTAGTAAACAGCTATCCCCATGATTTCTTTTCTGGAACTAAAATAGATCTTGGAGAATGTCTGAAAGTCCGTGACTTGGCTTTAAGAGCAGAGTATGAAATTTCATCTAGAGGCCAAGACTTCTTCTTTGAGCTTGATGCCATGGATCACTTGCAGTCTTTTATTTTGGACTGTGATCGAAGGACAGAAGCGGCTAAGAAAAGGTTAGCAGAAACTCAAGAAAAAATCAGTGCTGATGTCACAGCAAAGGCAGACCATGTTCATGGTTAAATGAAGAAGTTGGTAAATTTTTAGCTAAGGTGGAGCAACTAGGAGCTGGAGGGAATGTAGAAGAATCACAGAAAGTGATGGATGAAGTGGAGAAAGTACAGGCAAAGAAGAGAGAAGCAGAGTAAGTTTATCAAAATTCCATGCCTGCTTCCAGTTTCCAACAGAAGAAGCTTCGAGTCTGTGAAGTCTGCTCTGTGTATTTAGGTCTTCATGGCAATGACAGACGACTGGCTGATCACTTCAAGGGCAAACTACACCTGGGATTTATTGAAATAAGAGAGAAGCTTGAAGAGTTAGAGTTGTAGCTGAGAAGCAGGAGAAAAGAAACCAGGAATGTCTGAAATGCAGAGAAGTAAGGAATGCAGAAGAAAGAGAGAAGCTGTGGAGGCCCCAGTCACACAGCAAGATTCCCAAAAGATCCAGGTCCCAGGAGCATTGCCGCCATCGGTCTCGCTCCATGTCATTGGAGCGGAAGAGGAGAACTCAGTATAAGTCTTTGGAGAAGTGCCATCACCACTGGTCCCACTCAAGCAGCCACAGCTGCAGCCACCAGAGAAACCAGCACAGCTCCAGGGAGAGGAGCCAAGAGCACACCAAGAGGAGATCCTTAAAAGAAAGATTCAGAGACCAAGACATAACGTCAAGTGACAGAGACAGGAGTTCAAGAGACAGATAACCTCATGACAGAGATCCGAAAGATAAGAAGCAGTCCTATGAGAGCACTAATGGCAGATCCTAAGACAGGAGAAGCTCTCAAGAGTGTGAAGCAGGGGAGATATAGAGAAGGGTGTGTGTCCTAGGTCCTTAAGCTTCCTCTGAGTTCACATTGTTGTTTAGTTTACAGTTGTTCAGGGCACACAGTGAGCAGCCCAGACACCCATCCAGCTAGGTGAGACAGGAGGGGCCCGATTCATGGAGATGAAGCTGAAAATAACATCTGAGTTTCTGGTCCCCATGTAATACAATTCAGAAAGAATTCTTTGTTCACAATTTTATATAATAAGATGCCACTCTCTGATTTAATCTTTGTAGTAGAACTGATAGTGAATGAATTGTGTTACATGCTTGGGTTCCTTCCTCCCCCTTTTATTTTCTTTTTGAACATTTGTAAAATGTTGCATTCCTTTCTATTCCAAACAGCAGCAGCTTTGGGAATTGTTCCTTTTAATTCTTCCTCTGACTTTTGTTATCCCCTCCACCCACACCTGCATCCTCAATTGTAAGAGAAAGGGGGTTGAGAAGCAAGCTAACGTCTGTTCTGAAATGTTCTGTTCCCATCATTAATTATTAGCTGATTACAGTTCAGAGCATTTATACTGGAATGTAAGTGGGGGGAAATGGAAAATGCTGGCTTTTATTCTTTTTTTGTTTAAAGGTCCCTGTTTAGAGTTGGAAGTTGAATAGCTGTTGCATTACATACTTTTGCTTTTTAATTGAAATTTTGAAATAAAAAAAACACCAAAAACCAGTTCAGGCTGGCTCTTGGGCTAAGAGTATCTGTGTAAATGTGTGGCAGAGGAACCCACGAGTGGTGGGGGTGGGGGAAGTCCACTCTCTCAGACACTCCCTCTAGTCACTAAAATGGAGGTGTGCAAACATTGGGGGGCCAGTTAACAGATTAAAAAGAAAAAGAAAAAAAAAATCAGAACAAAGCAAAACAGACTATGTTTAATGTCCACCTTTGCTCCAAGGTCCACTTGGTATTATTCTGTGGTGGGTCTGCTCCTCCGCTTGGTCTTGCCGTTTTTGTCTCACCCAAGTTGTCGGCACCTGGATGCAAGCCCAGAAGATTCAAAAGTATGTGAATTCTTACTTCCACTACAAGTTCTATTAGCTATAAGGCTTCAAACTTTTTAAATATTACTATGTATGTGTTCAGAGTTTTGGAGCCTTCCCTGAACCTGCTTCGCCTGGTATTCTGTGATATTGCTGAGGGCAACCATCACTGCACCTCTACCATATCCGCCATCAAGCCCTGCCTCTTTTAGCATATTACTTATTGGTGAAGAGAAAGCTATTGACTTTCATTCTTCACTGTGTGGTCTTTTGGTTTGTTTGTTTGTTTGTTTTCCTTCTTCTTGTATCACACAACAGGATACAGCAACTGTGGCCATACAGTGAAGACACAACCATACCCTCTACAACCCCATCAATTAGGTAAGAACTAATACCATCTGCTATACACCAGATCAACAACTAACATGAACATTGGCTAAACCCACTCTGAATTCAGCTGTATGAAGAGTGAACACAGAAGCTCATCTTCTGATCACATCCACCAGGATACCATTGGTGAGTGCCTAAGACTATACCAACATATATTCATCAACTTAATACAAATACAACACCATCACAATGCCTAGAAACAGCAGAAAATTTCTGTTCACATGAAGAAACAAGACAGAGTAGTTCAAACAAGTGACCAAGAGGTAGAACTGAAAACGTTTTTGATGAAGAAGAGGAACTAGAACTGCCAAAAAAAAGAATTCAGGAGAATGATATTGAACATTGCACAGAAGCTTCTTGAAGTGTTCAAGAAAAAGGATGCCAGTTTGAGGACTAAGGTACATCTTGATTCAAACCATGGTATTTCCAATAATTTCATATGTATGTAAAAGTTGGACAATGAAAAGGACTCACTGTAGAAGAATTGATACATTTGAGTTATGGTGCTGGAAAAGAACAGTAAAAGTACCATGGACTGCCAGAAACAAAAATAAATCTGTGTTAGAAGAAGAACGTCCAGACTATCCCTTAGAAGCCAGCATGGCAGGACTTAATTTCTCATACCTTAGACATATTATTAGGAGGAACGGACCATTCCCTAGAGCAAGACATCATGTTTGATAAAGGGGAGCATCAACAAAAAAATGGGAAGACTCCAAATGAGATGAATTTTCACAGTGACAGCAGCAAAGGGATCAAGCTTAACAATGTTTCAATCTGTTTTGCATTAAGATTACTGTGAGTGGGAATTGACTCAATGGCAACAAGTGGTGACAACAACAAGAAGAGTAATAGATTTTGTTGTTGTGGAACACTATTCTTATATTCTATTATAAATAAAAGCAAATAATTGTATTGAAAGGTAGAGAGATTCACAATCAGTAGACATACTATTACCCAGGTTGGGTACTATTGTCATCTAAATAGTAAGAAGATCATGATGTTTTTTTGGCTGAGGCCATGCCATCAAGGAACAGAATGGCGGGAGACCCTGCGCATGAAAAGCTCATTGTTTTAGCAAAGCAACAATGAGTGTCTCCTTGGTTGGCAAAACCACAAGGAGAACTCCATGCAAAGGCCCTGTAGTTCCTGTGTTTTTCCTTTTATGAATAGTTTATTTTTGATTTTTCTTGATTTTATTATAGAAATTTTTAGTAGAATTCTTCAATGATCATATTAAAGGTTACAAATTATATTTAGACACTGTCACACCATATTCAATCATGCATAGTCCTATAAGAATGCTTTTTACATTAACAATAAGTGTCACCACTAGGAGAAACCACACCAGCTAAAGTTCTGCCAATTCAAGTTTAAGATAACAATCAACATTCTGTTCTACATTCTGTGTTGTTTTGGTCACGGATATTAAGACCCCTGGAAAGTAGCTTAAACTCAATCAAGGGCTGAGGGAACAGTAATAGATCATAGGTAGAAATTTAACTAGATGTTTTGAATAGAGAAGTTGTTAGTATAAGGAAGTTGTTCCGTTTATTCTTAACTACAAAACTTTAAGTGCTTTTTTATGTTCTTGTTTTTCTTGTTTAATCAATCATGAGAAAACAACTGTGTTTTCAGTTGTGATAGAAAATAATGTTTAGGTGCATGTTATGATTAATGAATCTCTAGAAAATAATAGATGAGGGTAGAAATAGGAGTTAAGATTTATAATTATGTTTTAAGGTTAACCTGATATTTTAAGATGTCAGAAAGATTAAGGAAGGTATTTTAACAAGATCATTTACATATAAATGATAAAGAATACTTGATGGATGAGAAGAACAGGATATGAAAAGACCAAGAAAACTGTTTTAAGAAAAATACCTTTGCTAACATTGTATAGACACAAAGTAAAAAATGATATAATCAAGGATGTGTAATGCTTCAAAGAAATTGATTGTGTATGAGATCATTGTACACTATGAGATTTTTTTTTCTTTTTTTTTAAATGATTTATTGTGAATTATGTGATAATTTACATGGGAGAATATTACTTTTACATTCATTCCATCGTATATTGTCTCATTGCCATGGTTACAATCCCCTCCATGCAATCCTTCCCCCGTGCCCCTCAAGTCTTCAGCACACAGTCGCTCTCCCTCTCTGGATCTAAAGTCTCCAGCTGTTCCATCGCTCCACATCATCATCTTTGGCTCTATTTCAGTCATCATTGCTTCTCTGGGTAGGGTCCCGCTCTCTGTTCCTCTCCCTTGACGGTCCCAGGGACCTCCTCTCCTAGACTGAAAAGTTAATCACTCCCCTCCTTGCTTTAAAACGTCTACCTTTGCATTTCCAACCCTCACAGTCAGTCCTGATAACAATTATTCACTATTGTATCACAAGAGACCTATCTGGATTTCATTGCACACTATGAGATTTTAACGGTATATAAAGGAGCTCTGGTAGCGTAGTGGTTACGAATCGGGCTGCGAACCTTAAGGTCAGCGGTTCGAAACTACCAGCCGCTCCGCGGGAGAAAGATGAGGCTTTCTACTCCCGTAAAGATTTACACCCTCGGAAACCCTGTACAGGGTCGCTATGGGTCGGACCCGACTCGATGGCACTTAACAACAACAACAACAACATAAGGAGCTGAAAAAATTTAAGTAAAAAAAAAAGAAAAAAGCTTCAATCAGAATTCAGCACAAACCATCGACTCTGTGTGATTTCTTTCACCAACTCCACATCTCTCTTCGTGAGCCCCCTAATAAATTTGTCGGGGCTAGTCCCCGACAGTTTTTATTGAGTAAACAAAGGGCTTTGTGCTCACTGGTACAAGAGGGTGCATGCCAAAAAGTTATAAGGACGTTGTTAAACTAGAATCTTTCTTATCATTTTAATTTTTATTTTCTAATCTCTTGGGACATATTCACTAAATATTCATGTATAAAACTGTTTAAATAATCTTGGTAAACAGCTTATATCAAAAAAATATCCAAACAGAAGCAAACATCTTGATACTTTCTCATTGAGGATAACAATTGGTTAAACTTTTACAGGAAGCTTAATTATTATCTCAGATCAGTGGAAGCAGTTTTTAGATTGCAGAAGAATTGATGCCTTTGATTTGTGGTCCTGACAAAGAATATCAAATATACCATGGACTACCAGAAGAACAAAGAAATCTGTGTGGGAAGCATTATACCAGAATGCTCCATAGAAGAATGGATAGTGAAAGTTCTTAAGTACTTTGGACAAGCCATCAGGAGGGACCAGTTACTAGAGAAGAGCATCATGCTCAGTAAAATAGATCAGGAAAAAAAAAGATTTTTGACGAGATGTACTGACACAGTAGTTGAAGTAATGGCCTCAAACATAGAAATAACACAGAAACAGGCAGTGTTTCATTCTGTTTTACATAGGACCATTATGAGTTGGAACTATCTGGAAAGTACCTAACAACAAGAACAATAGGTAATTATGAAGCAATCCATACTGCCAAAACGATCTGTACAGTTGTTATACACCATTTATGCAGATGTCACATCAATGCATCAACTCTTAGGTAATGCATGGGAGCTAACTTAACACCACAAAAAAATTTCAAAAGTAATATTAAGATACATTTTAATGTACCTCCTTGTGTTGTTTCATGATTGCTTCTTTTTTAATGTTTTTTTTTTCTTTAAAAATAATGTTTTATTGTGAATTATGTGATAGTTTACATGGGAGAACATTAACCTTTACATTCATCCATATATTGTTTCATTGCCATGGTTACATTCCCCTCCATGCATCATCAACCAACCAAAGGGTATACCATGCAAGCCTGCCTGCCGGTTGTCAGCACTGAGCCTGTCTCCCTCTCTGGGTCTAAAGTCCCCAGCCACTCCATTTATCCACGACACCGTCTCTGCCTCCATATCTGGCATCACTGCTTCTCTGGGTAGGGTCCTGCTCTCTGTTCTTTTCCCTTGATGGTCCCAGGGACCTCCGCTCCTAGACTGCAATGTCAATCACTCCCCTCCTTTTGCTACAAAACATCTACCTTTGCATTTCCAACCCTCACAATCAGTACTGATAACAATTATTCACTATTGTATCACAAGAGACCTATCCCCATCTCCTTTCATCAGACCCACCCAGACAGATTGAATAAGACTCAGTGGAGATTCTACGTTCCTCTGCACCCTCTGGATCTAGGCTCCCTCTTGAACCATTTAAAGCCAGTCACTTCTAGCCTTTGTATCCTCCCCCCTATTTTGGGTAGCCAATGTCCAAGTTGCCCATTCCCGTCTACTCTGTGTATGGATGGGGTGAGAATGATCCTCGCTGTAAAAATTTGTTCCCTCTTTTGAGCTACTTCATCCATAGGTGTAGGTCAAGTTCATCAAATTGTATCTGATTGCTCTTTTTTTCCCCTCTTCTTTCTTCTTCTAGTTGAGCTCTGATCATCCAGTCATTGAAGCCAGGTCAAGTGGGTATTATCTGCAAGTGTGGGTGTTCTTGTGCATATGCCCTCTCTTCATATCAGCTGGAAGCTTCACTCTCCACTCTAGTCCTCTGTGGCTATATCACTGACTCTGGGCCCAAGAGTCCCCAGGTCTCGCCACACAGCTGGCTAACCAGGTCTCCAACTGAGTTTACAAGAATCTATTGAACATTGTAGGGCTTAGTTCACAGCTTCATTGCTGTTGTTCCCTCACTTCCCCTTTTTGGTGATGAACGTGGTCACCAATTAGAGCATGTATTCCCACTGAGTCTTAGTCTTGGAAGGGGATTTGTCCTGAGGGGACCTGACCATTTGTCTTGATATCTCCTGGGCAAGCAACTTGTTTGTTCTTGTAGTAATCAGTTGTATTGCCTATATTGTTTTGTATTTTTACTGCCAGCCTTTCTTTCAAGAAATATATTCTGATTTTTGAGCCACTCCAGGCTGGTCTGCTAGTCCTTTCAAGTGGAAATTTCCCACCTCAGAAGATTCTCGATGGGATTCAGGATTCCATCTATGGTATTATGTAATGCAGAGGATCCGCAGGAAGCCTCCTTCACTCAACAAGTTGTAGCCCCATTTTATGTATTCTAATCAGTTATAGGCATAAGATGGACTTACAAGGTTTCTATGGTGGTATTTCTGGCTATTCTTTTCTCTCCCCCTCCAGTACCTATTTTATAATGGCATGCCAGGGAAACCAAGATTCAAAAGATAGCTAAGCATCTTAACATTATTCCCCTCTTTTCCCCATTCCAACCATGTCTCAATCTCTGTATCCCAGAGCCCTATTGTTCCAAGGTTGTGCATACATCATTATTTACATCTGTCCCATTTAGCCCATGCAAACCTGCCTAATTGTTTTCCTGTCTGCTTTGTCCTTACATTACCCTCCCCATTATTGCGTATTGTCCCCCTCCCTAGCACTCAAACTATCCAGTGTCTATTCCCTGCCCCATGATCAAAATTCCCATACCTCCCTTCACTTCACCCCCACATTCCGGTAACAAACAAAGAATCCCCCCAACTTCAGTATGGGTACTTTTTCTTAGTCTTTTACAATAGTGGTCCTATGAATTATTTCTCCTTTTGTGATTGACAAATTTCACTCAACATACTGTCCTCAAGGTTCATCCATGTTATGCGGTGGCTTGCAGCGTCCTTGTTATTCTTCAAGGTAGCACAATATTCCATTGTGTGTATGTACTGCAGTTTGTTTATCCATTCTTCAGTTGATGGGAACTTAGGCTGTCTCCCTCTTTTTGCTATTGTAAATAGTGCTGTTATGAACATTGGTGTGCGTATATCTACTCGTATTATGGCTCATACTTATCGTGGGTAAATACCAAGCAGAGGAATTGCTGTATCAAAAGCTATTTCTATTTCCAACCTTCTGAGGACGTGTCATATCGCTCTCCAGAGCGGTTAGACCATTTTGCAATCACACCAGCAATGCAGGAGTGTCCCACACCCTTGCCAGCATTTATTATCCTCTACTTTTTTGATCTTTGTTCTTATTGCTGGTGTCATATGATGTCTTATTGTTGTTTTGATTTACATCTCTCTAATGGCTAGTGATCATGAACATTTTTTCATGTTTGTTGGCTGCCTGGATCTCCTCCTTCGTGAAGTGTCTGTTCATGTCCTGTGCCCATTTTTTAATTGGGTTATTCATTTTTTTTCTTGTAGTGATGTTATAGTTTCCTATATATTTTAGAAATGATTCCCTTGTCTGATATGTCATTGCAAAATATTTTTTTCCCATTCTGTGGGTTCCCTTTTTACTCGTCTGGTGAAGTCTTTTGATACACAAAAGTTTTTAATTTTTAGTGTGTCCCACTCATCTATTTTTTTCTATTTTTGTATGGTTCAACATTACAATCACTGAATTAGCACCCTCACATTTGTCACTATATTGTATTGATGGCCTTCATAATTCTAGGATTCACACTTAGGCCTTTAATCCATGCTGAG
>NW_006408719.1:3864906-3876558 GCF_000296735.1 Chrysochloris asiatica | reverse complement strand
ACTTAACAACAACAACCATGCAATATATTTAGGTGTTTTGTCAAAAATCTGTTGGCTGTATGTAGATGAGTTAATTTCTAGATTCTCAATTCTGTTCCATTGATCAATGTATCTTTCATTTTACCAGTACCAAGCTGTTTTGATGACTGTAGCCGTGTAATAAATTTTGACGTCAGGAAATGAGAGGTTTCCAACATTATTCTTTTTCTTAAGCCGTGCTTTGCTTATTCTGGGTCTCTTTCCTTTCCATATAAAGTATGTAAATATTTTTTCCATCTCTTTGAAGAATGTTGTTGGAATCTGGATTGGGATTGCATTATATGTGTAAATTGCTTTGGACAGTATTGACATTTTCCCAATGTTAATTCTTCCTATCCAGGAGCATGATACATTCTTCTACTTTTGTAGGCCTCCTTTGGTTTCCTTTAGTAGTGTTTTGTACTTTTCTTAATTTAAGTTCTTTGTTTCACTGGTTACATTTATTCCTAGATACTTCATCCTTTGGGTGGCTATTGTAAATAGTTTTGCTTTCCTAATAGCCTTTTCAGCACTGTCGTTTTTGGTACAGAGGAATCCACCTGATTTTTGTATGTCGATCTTATATCCTGCCGCTTTCCTGAATCTTCCAATGAGGTCTGGTAGCTTTTGTACTGAGTCTTTGGGGTTTTCTATGTATAGGATCATATTGTCTGAAAATAGAGTTTTACTTCTTCTTTGTCAATTTGGATGCCTTTAGTTTTCATGTTTTACCATATACCTCTTCCTAAGACTTCCAGCACAATATTGAATAGGAGTGGTGAAGAAGGGCATCCTTGTCTGGTTCTTGTTTGCAGAGGAATGGCTTCCAGTTTCTCTCTATTGAGAGTAATATAGGCTATTGGTTTTGTGTATATGCTATTAATTATGTTGAGGAATTTCCCTTCAATTCCTACTTTTTTGAGTGTTTTTATCAGGAATGGATGTTAGCTTTTATCAAATGCCTTTTCTGCATCAATTGATATGATCATGTGGTTCTTTTCTTCTTTATATGGTGGATTACATTGATAGTTTTTTGTAATGTTGAACCTAACGTTCATTTCTGATATAAATCCCACTTGATCATGATGTATTATCTTTTTGATGTGCTGTTGGATTCTGTTGGCTAGGATTTAGTTGGAAATTTTTGCATCTATGTTCACGAGGGATATAGGTCTATAATTATCTTCTTAGTGACGTCCTTCCCTGATTTTAGTATGAGGGTTATGCTTGCCTCATAAAATGTATTAGGGAGTTTTCCACCGTCCTCTATCTTCTGGAATAATTTGAGTAGAATTGGTGACAGCTTTTTCCTGAATGTTTGGTAGAACTCACCAGTGAAGTGATCTGTGCCTGGACTTCTTTTGGTTGAGAGTTTTTGATGATTTGATGAATTTCTTCTTTTGTTAGGGATTTGTTCAGGTTTTCTATTTCACTGTGTGTAAGTTTAGGTAGGTCGTGATTTTCTAAAATTATATCTATATCCATCTCTTCTAAGTTTTCAAATTTGTTGAAGTACAACTCTTCATAGTATTCTGTTATTATCCTTTTACTTTTGTTCCGTTGTGAAATTGCCCATGTGGTTTCTAATGTGTGTCATTTGTGTCTTCTCCCTCTTTTCTTTTGTTAGGTTCGTCAGTGGTCTGTCAATTTTGGTAATCCTTTCAAAGAACCTGCTTCTTGTCCTCTTGATTTTTCCAGTTTTTCTGTTTTCTATCTCATTTATTTCTGCTCTAATATTTCTTTCTTTCTTTTTATTCTTTTGCTGGCAGTAGGTTCCCTCTGTTGGTCTGTTTCTAATTGTTGTCGATGCTGTGTTAATGTGTTAATTTTGGTTCTTTCTTCTTTTTGGATGTGTGCATTTATTGCAATAAATTGTCCTCTCAGCACCACTTTTGCAGTGATCCAAAGATTTTGTTACATTGTGTTTTCATTCTCATTTGTTTCTAGGATTTTTGTGAATTCACATTTAATTTCTTCTACTACCCAGTCTCTTTCAGCAGGGTTTTATTGGTCTTCCTATTGTTGATTTCTAATTTGATAGCATTGTGGTCTGAGAAGGTGCTTTGTAGTATTTTGATATTTGCAAATTTTTAGAGAATTGTTTTGTGGCTTATGATATGGTCTATTCTGGAAAATGTTCCATATTCACTGGAAAAGAATGTGTATTGTTCTGTTTTGGGGTTGAATGCTCTGTACACATCTATGAGGTCCATTCGGATGATAGTGTTGTTTAGTTCTTCTGTGTCTTTTTCTAGTTTCTTTCTGGTTGTTCTATCCATTTTTGAAAGTGGTGTATTAAAATCACCCACTATTATTGTAGATTCATCTATTTCTTTCTTCAAATATATTAGAGTTCGTTTTATATATTTTGGAACTCTTTCATTGAGAGCATAGATATTTATTATGGTTATTTCATCTTGTTCAATTGTCCCTCTAATCATGAGATAATGTCCATCATTATCTATTATGCTGTTTTTTGCCTTAAAGTTTATTTTATCAGAGATTAGTATTGCCACTCCTTTTGTTTTTATTGCAATTAGCTTGGTATATTTTTTTCCATCCTTTGACTTTTAATCTGTTTTTGTCTCTGTGTGAGAGATATGTCTCTTGCAGACAGCATATTGAAGGATCTTGTCTTCTTATCCATTCTGCCACTCTCTGTCTCTTAACTGGTGCATTTAATCAATTTACATTCAGTTTAATAATATTCCCTAAAAATGTCAGGAGCTCTTTTGGCTCTGTAGGGTAAGCACTGGACTGCTGACCACAAGGTCAGCAGTTCAAACCCACAAGATGCTCTGTAAGAAAAAGATTAGGCTTTCTTTTCTGGTAAAGACTTACAGCATTGGAAATCTTAGACAGTGTCTCTCTGGTTCAGAGTAGATTCAGTGGCAGTGAGGGGGAGTCATGTATACCATGAAAATGAATTAAGTTCTAGAGTTATAGATTCTGTTTTTATGTACATATTTTCAGCTATAACTTTATTTATATCTTATATTTAAATTTAGTAACTAAAAGGCACTTATCTGGAGGCTACAAATAACAGAGATCACAGTCATCAAAGCTATTTCTGTGTTACTGAGATAGAAGACAGGCTCCTTCCAAAAGTGGAAGAGCCCTATCTATGCTCCAGGTACATAGAGTCCCCCCAATTGAGCTAACAAAGGGAACCTTCTACTTGATTGCAATAGTATTGAAAGCTTAACAAAGTACAGTATGATACATGTTTGTCACTATACAGAAACATATTTCTAAAGCCTTAAATTATACAATAATTTCTTTCCTCCAAAGTTTGGAAAGCTGTTTTTGGAGAGAGGAAAATGTTAGAATAAAAGAATACCTTTTGAGCAACTTAAATAAAATTGCTTTTATTAGGTGCCATCAAGTTGGTCAGTCACAGTGACCTTATGCCCAACAGAATGAAACACTGCCTGGCCCTGCTCCATCTTCATAATGGTTGTTATGCTTGATATCATTCCTGCAGCCACTATGCACTATGTCAATCCACCTTGTTGGGTGTCTACCTTTTTGTATGCACCCTCCTCTTTAATAAACTTGATGTTCTTCTTCGGGAAATGGTCCCTCCTGATAACATGCCAGTATGGTTTGGAACTGACTCGACAGCACTAAACAACAATATACGTACACAATGTATACATTTGTGTATATATATTTGTTGTTGTCATTGTTGTTAAGTGTCATGGAGTCAATTTTGACTCTTAGAGACCTTGTATTGGGTTTCCAAGGTGCGGCTGGTGTGTTTGAACCACTAACCTTGTGGTTAGCAGTCCATTGTTGATCCTACAATGCCACATCAGGACTCTATATTATGTAAATATTGTCTCTTGGTGTGGCACTGCAGGATCAGAGGATCAACACTGGAATGTGAACCACAAAACTGGCAGTTCTAACCTATCAGCTGCTCCTTGGAAACCCTAGAAAGAATCACTATGAGTCAGAATCCACAAAATGGCGCTTAACAAATATCTATATATATTTACATTTACATCATCTATGTCTGACAATGGTAGAGCAGTAAATAGGCTTGGCAATCTGCTTCAGTAAAGATCACAACCAATAAAACTCTATGGAGCTCTGTCACACAAGGTTGTTGTTGTTTTAAAGCGCCATTGAGTAGGTTCTGACTCACATTGACCTTGTATAGGGTTTCCAAGGCACAGCTGGTGAGCTTGAACCACTGATCTCACGGTTCAAACTGAGTTCGAAGTGCAGTGCATTAAGCCACAACACCACACCAGGACACAGGGTCATTATGAGTTCAAATTGACTCTACAAGATCCAAGAACAACTCATAATCATACTTTAAAGTAGGTGTTATACACATTTAGCAGATGAATAAGCTAAAGCACAGAGAGTTTGGGGGAATAGTCTTTATTTCTATGATGAAAAAGTGTAATTTATTTTTTTTTCAAATTCATTTATTACTTAAAATACACAGTATTTGAAAGACTGTATGCCATTATTTCTATAAAGTACACAGAATGAAAAGACCTATCTAAGCCCCAATATAAAAGACTTTAAATGATACAACTTTTCATGTGGGTATTTAGCTTTACTAGATTAATGCAAGACATAGGGTATTATTACTGATTAAAGCTAACAATGGATAATAGACAAATATATCATATGCTGTATGGTTTACAAAAGAAATAATAAAGTTCTTTACTGCTGTGACAGAATGTCATCTAGAGAAGAACAGTTTATGTCAAGCTAATTTATATATATATATATGATTTATCCTACAGGAATAATATTGAGATGCACTTAGACAATGAGTGACTCAGTCATATTGTCCTCCTCCTCAATATAAGAAAGGTAGCTGAGATATAACTATTTAACCACTAAAGGGAACTCATAAACTTGATCATGATAATACTTGCAATGCTGTGACTAAGTTAATCTATTAGAAGTAATGGGAAATCCTAAAGAAGCACAAAGAAAGAGACTCTCTCCCATAACTAGAAGAGACAAAAGGCAACAACCATGTCAAACAGAATACTAATGAAAAGTCTTATTTCAATCAAAACAAACAAACAAACAAACAAAAAACTTTCCTATCTTAGCTAAAATGCCTAATTGTGTATGACAGATGGCATGTCACAGAAATATGTAAATAGCTTATACTGAACCTGTATAAGAGGACTAGAGCAAATGTATCAAATCAGAAAACATTCAAATCATGCCTTATGTATACTTTTAATTCAAAGTTTCTCAACATTTGAGATCTCCAAGAACCCATTTACTCCCCAAAATAAGTTCATAGAAAGCTTCCAATATCAAGGAAGATTTTTATAGACCACTGTGAAACTGTGAATGGTTCTGTTTGAAAATTGTATGATGGGCTGTAAAACTATCCTATGTTGCTAAAATATTCTTATTTGGGATTACTGGGAATACTTTGGCATCCAGAAGGTTTATTCCAGATGTAATTTAATAAATTGGTAGAAGGTTAATATAGCATCAAGAAAGCACGGTCATTTTGTAAGATATGTTAAACCAAACTAAATTAATTGCTGTTGAGTGGATTCCAATTTATAGTGACACTATAGGACAGATTAAAACTGCTTTATACGGTTTTCAAGACTGTGACTCTTTACAGAAGCACATGACCACATCTTTCTCCTATAGACCAGTTTATGAATTTGAACCACTGACATTTGGGATAGCACACAAGCACTTTAACCACTGCATCACTAAGTCTCCCCTAAATAATGTTAAAACCCAATACCGTGGGCTCGATTCCAACTCAGTGAGTTTCTGAGACTATAGATTTTCTTACGTTTCCTTAATTTTATTATTTAAAAAAGCTTCTTTTTTTAATTAGCTATCTGATTCTGTGCTTGTTTTTTCAATATTTTGCAATGATTTTCTGCTCATCAATCAGAAAAGTAGACTTTACCCTGTCATGGACACATTTTACACATGTGGAACCACCATTGTCACTGCTGGATGATTTTTGTCTTGAACAACCTCACAAAAACTTTAGGTCTCACAGCATGGATCCCTGGAAGTCATACTGTGAACATGCCACATGAAGATTTTGGTGCTTTACCAGCCTTCTTGTTATAAAACTAAAGAATTCTATTACCAGGGGTTCAGGATAGCCTATTTTTATTATAGGCTGTATTGTAGTACAGTCTATTATGGTTGGTCAGATGGAGCATTTTTGAATGCCCCACACAACATCCCAGAAAAAAGAAAATGAAAATGAGGCTATAATTCTTTATGGTGTTGTTTTGCTGTTATATGGCCCCCTTTTGCCTTTGGAGGACTCTTTGTCTCCCAATATTACACAAGAAGAGTCAGCAACTGATGCCATATAGCCAAGCTACAATGACACTCTACAAAACACCAAAACCCAGGCAAAGACTTCTGGTTCTTATCTGGCCAGGCAGCTCAGGTATTAGAGGCTCCAGAGAAAAAGGGGGGTATCTCACAAAGGAAAGCTCCATGAAGCGGTCAGACAGCCTTCAAGCTAACATAAGACCTTGTGCTCAAACATTCTGAACTCGCTTTTTTAAAAGATCACATTGCTGAAGAATTACTGGCATTTTGAGCTTTTGCCCACATGCACGCAGCTCCCGCTCAAGCTCCACCATCCCTTGCAGAGCTTAGAGGGTGGGGCTGAAGCGAGCTCGTTCAGAAAGCGGTGCTTCCAGTGGAGGGGAAGCATAAACGAACAAAGCCAAACAAAGCCACAGGAGCCAACATAGCACCACCCCAAGGGGTCTCCTTTCCCTAGTGTGGGATATCAGCTTGGCTATGAGGCAAGTCAGGGTACCCATGGTACAGAGAGATGGAGAGACATTTTTGAAGTCTTCAGACACCAGCACCACCTTCCCAAGGACACCACCCTCCGCCTTCCACTTGCATGGCCTAGGCCCGCCCGATGCTCGGCCAACTAGGACCAGGACCACCTGAGGCTCAGGCCACCCCACCAAGGCCGAGGTTCGATCATCGAGGCTCAGGCTCACCCACCGAGGCCAGAGACTGCCCACCAAGGCCCAGGGCTGCCCGCCGAGGCTCAGGTATGCCCGAGGCCCAGGCCTGCCTGCCGAGGCCCAGGCCAGCCAGAGGCCCAGGCCCACCTGCCACCGGGCTGCCAAGGCCCAGGCCTGTCTGCCCGCTACCACCGTGGCCCAGGCTCACCCACCCACTGCCTATCTACTGATCATATTAATCATAATTATAATAAAATAAGAATAATCATGCCCAATAAGAAACAATTAATATTATCAAAACAGGTCCAAAAGCAGAAGAGAGCTGATGCAAATGAGCTGGAGACAGACAAAGGTTTTATAGAGGAAGAGGAGCAGGTTCTAGATATGCCTGAGAGGGAATTCATAAGACTGATATGGAAACAAATTCAAATACTTCAAAAAGAGGTCGAGGAAAATAAGGAAGAAGTAAGGAAAGTACTGCAGGAACAATCTAATAGGATTGACAAAGCAATGGAAACAATTCAAAACCTGCAAAAAGATGTCCAGGTGATCAATAACAAGATATTAGAAATAGACAATAGGCGGAAAGGGGAAAGGAGCAGACTAGAAGACATGGAAGCCAGAACTAGTGAACTGGAAGACAAATCTCTCAATACTGCCAAAATAGAAGAGCAAGCAGCTAAAAGGATAAAACAATCTGAAGAGAGTCTAAGATTCATGCTGGATAACATGAAGAGGAATACTGTAAGAATTATTAGCATTCCAAAACAAGAAGAATCAAAGACTTTAGCAGAGGAGATAGTTGAAGAGCTTCTGGAAGAAAACTTCCCTAATATCTTGAAATAGGAGAAAATAAACATTCAAGAAACCCAATGTACCCCAGGAAGAATAGACACCAAAAGAAAGTCTCCAAGACATAAAATAATCAAGTGCTCCAAAATTAAAGACAAGGAAAGAATACTAAAAGGTGCCAGGGAGAAGAGAAATATAACTTATAAAGGCAAGCAAGTTAGATTAAGCGCTGACTATTCAGAACAAACCATGCAAGCAAGAAGGCAATGGGGAGACATATACAAAACCCTGCAAGAAAAAAAAAATTGTCAACCAAGAATCGTCTATCCAGCAAAACTATCAATCAAATACGATGTTGAGATCAAAACATTCCAGGATGAACAGAATCTGAGAGACTTTATCAAAACCAACCCAGCACTTCAAAACATCCTAAAGGGAGTTCTGGGGACAGAGAACCAACAAGAACAGATGACATACAGAGATTGACAGGTATGACAACACCACCTGGAACACAGCCAACAGAAAGCAGAGTCAAGAACAGAACAAGACTACATCAACAAACTCAAAGGATCCCAGAGATCAACTGAAGAACATAAACATATCAATGTCAAAGAAGGGACAAACACAGCAACAGAAACCCAGGTGGTGGGGATGTCAGGTAAATTACAGGTTATAATGGAGTATCCTAAATGCAGAGAAAAGTTAGTAGACTACAAGGTAACCACAAAGAATGTTAACACTCAACGACGTATCATAAAAACAAATCCCCAAACAGAACAAGCAAACAGAGAAACTAGGAAGAAACCGACCAGAATCAACTCAAAAAACACAAACCCAATTCAAGAAGGAAAGCAGAACCAAAGATTGAACAACACCGCCAAAAAGTAACATAATGACAGTAATCAATTCACACTTATCAATAATTACATTAAATGTCAATGGATGGAATACACCAGTGAAAAGACAAAGAGTGGAAGAATGGATAAGAAAACAAAATCCATCAATATGCTGCATGCAAGACACACCTTACACACAAAGAAAAAAACAGACTAAGAGTCAAAGGATGGAAAAAAAAATTTACCAAGCCAACAGCAGCAATAAACAAGCATGAGTGGCTATACTAATCTTCTACAAAGAAGACTTTAAAATAAAAACCAGCATAAGAGACAAAGAAGGACACTATCTCATGATCAAAGGTTCAATCGAGCAAGACAACATAACTATAATAAACATATACGCTCCCAACAGAAGAACACCAAGATACATGAAGCAAACCTTAACGGAATTGAAGAAAGAAATAGATAAAGCCACAATTATAGTAGGAGATATCAACACACAACTCTCTAAAAGGGATAGAACAACCAGAAAGAAACTAGACAATGCTACAGAGGAACTTAACAACACAATCAACCAACTCGACCTCATAGATGTATACAGAGCATTCTATCCAACAATGGCACAATACACATTCTTCTCTAGTGCACATGGAACATTTTCCAGAATTGACCATATGTTAGGCCACAAAGCAAGCCTCCATAAAATCACAATCATCAAAATTCTACAGAGAATCTTCTCAGACAACAACGTTATAAAACTAGAAATCTACAATAAGAAGACCAATACAATAAAGTCGAATACATGGAAGCTGAACAACACCCTGCTGAAAACCGACTGGAAAGCAATATGGTACTTCCTCAGAAGGTTGAAAACAGAAATACCATTCGATCCAGCAATTCCTCTACTTGGTATTTATCCACAAGAAAAATGAGCCACAACACAGGAAAATATATGCACACCAATGTTCATAGCTACAGTATTTACAATAGCAAAAAGATGGAGACAGCCAAAGTGCCCATCAACTGAAGAATGGATAAACAAACTATGGTACATACACACAATAGAGTACTATGCTGCCTTGAAAAATAGCAAGGAAGCTGCATGCCACTTCCTAGCATGGATGAACCTTAAGGACATTATGTTGACTGAAAGTAGTCATTCACAAAAGGAAAATACTGCATAGGACCACTACGGTACAGCACTAAGAAAAAGAACCCATACTATTCCACTAAAGTGGGTTCTTAGCAGGTTGCTAAGGCATAGGGTTAGGGTTAAGGACGGGAGGGGAAGGTGGAGCACAGGGCAGGGAATAGACACAGGATAGTTTGGGTGTTGGGGAGGAGGGCAATATACAAGTAGGGAGAGGGGAATGGAAGAACAAAGCAGACGGGAGAACAATTAGACAGGTAGGAATGAGCTAAATGGGACAGAGGTAAAAAATGATGTAGGCACAGCCTTGGAACAACAGGGCTCTGGGATACAGAGACTGGGACATGGTTGGAATGGGGAAAAGGGGGGAATAATGTTAAGATGCTTGGCTGACTTTTGAACCTTGGTTTTCCATGCATTACATTATAAAACAGACACGGGAGGGTAGAGAAAGGAATAGCCAGAAATATCACTATAGAAAGCTTGTAAGTCTGTCTTCTGCCTAAAACTGACTGGAATACCTAAAATGGGGCTACAATGTGTCCAGGGAAGGAGGTTTCCTGAGGAGCCTCTGCATTACATAAGACTATAAGTGGAAGCCTGAACCATATCCAGATCTTCAGAGACGGGTCATTTTCTAATTGAAAGGATGAGCAGACCAGCCTGGAACAGCCAGAAAACCAGAAGACACATCTTGAAAGAAAGACCTACAGGAAAATTACAAAACAATAAGGACAGTCCAACTGTTAGCACAAGAACAAGCAAGTTGCTTGCCCAGGAGACATCAAAGCAAGTGGTTGGGTCCTCTCAGTGCAAATCCTCTTCCAAGACCAAGACGCAATGGAAATACATGCTCTTATTGACGACCAGGCATGTCACCCATAAGGAGAGGTGACCGAAGAATATCAATGAAGCTGCGAGCTAAGCCCTGCATTGTTCAGCAGACTACTGTGAGTCCGTGTGGAGACCTGATTGGCCAGCAGCGAGACAAGACCTGGGGACTATGGCCTCAGAGTGAGTGACACAGTCACAGCGGACTAGAGTGGAGAGCAAAGCGACCAACTGATAAAAAGAGGGCGGAGAGACGTAAGACACCCACATTTGCAGATGCTAGCTACTGGACCTGGTATCAATGATTGGATGAACAGAGCTCAACCCGAAGAAGAAAGAAGAGGAAAAAAAAAAAAAGTGTTATCTGATACAACTTGGTAAATTTGACCTACACCTATAAATGCATTAGCTCAAAAGAGGAACCAAATCCTTGCTGCAAGAATTATTTCCACCCCCTGCACACAAAGAGTAGACAGGGATGGGCAACTTGGACACTGGCTACCCAAAATGGGGGGAGAGATACAAAGGTAAGAAGTGACTGGCTTACAAGCTTTCAAGAGGGAACCTAGATCGACAGGGCAGGGAATATGGTAGAGTCTTCAGTGAGTAGTATCCAACCTGTCAAGGAAAGGATGATGAAAAGAAATGCAAATGGGTTTCTTGTGATACAAGGGTGAATAATTGTTATCAGAACTGATTGTGAGGACTGGAAATGTAAAGGTGGATATTTTATAGCAAGGAGGGGAGTGATTAACCTTTCAGTCTAGGAGTGGAGGGCCCTGGGACCATCACTGGAGAAGAGTGGAGAGCGGGATCCTACCCACAGAAGCAATGAGTTCTGAGATGGAGACAGAGAGGATGACATGAAGAGATGGAGTGGCTGAGAACTTGAGATCCAGAGAGGGAAAAGGGCTGTGTGATGAGGACTGTGGGGGGCAGGCTTGCAGGGTATACCCCTTGGTTGGGTGATGATGCATAGACGGGATGATAACTATGGCAATGAAACGATGCATGATAGAATGAATGTAAAACTAATATTCCCCCATGTAAACTATCACACAAT
>NW_006408719.1:3860334-3863403 GCF_000296735.1 Chrysochloris asiatica | reverse complement strand
AAACATTAAAACTATGAGGAAACTCACAAGAAAGAACACAAAAATCATGAACTCAACAAAGGAAGACAAACAGAACAAAGAAGCAGCAACACCACAAAAAACAAACATAATTGCAGCAATTAATCAATACCTATCCATAATTACAATGAATGCAAATGGATTAAATGTATCTGTTAAAAGACAGAGGGTGGAAGAATAGATAAGAAAACAAGATCCTTCAATATGCTGACTACAAAAGACACATCTCACACAGAGAGACAAAAACAGATTAAAAGTCAAAGGATGGGAAAAAATATACCAAGCTAATTGCAATAAAAAGCGAACAGGAGCGGCAGTACAAATCTCTGATAAAATAAACTTTAAGGCAAAAAACAGCATAATAGATAAAGATGGACATTATCTCATGATTAAAGGGACAATCGAACAAGATGAAATAACCATAATAAATATCTATGCTCCCAATGAAAGTGCTCCAAACTATATAAAACAAACTCTAACAGATTTGAAGAAAGAAATAGATGAATCTACAATAATAGTGGGTGAATTCAATACACCACTTTCAAAAATGGATAGAACAACCAGAAAGAAACTTGACAAAGATACAAAAGAATTAAATAGCACAATCAGCCAACTGGATGTCATAGATGTGTACAGAGCATTCAACCCAACAACTGCACAATAAACATTCTTTTCCAGTGCACATGGAACATTGTCCAGAATAGACCATGTTTTAGGCCACAAAACAAATGTCCATAAATTTACAAATATCAAAATACTACAAAGCATCTTCACAGACCACAATGCTATCAAATTAGAAATCAACAATAGGAAGACCAAGGAAATCAAGTCAAATACATGGAAAATGAATAACACCCTGCTGAAAAGTGAATGGGTAGTAGAAGAAATTAAACGTGAATTCACAAAGTTTCTAGAAATAAATGAGAATGAAAACGTAACACACCAAAATCTTTGGGTTATGGTGAAAGTGGTGCAGACAGGACAATTTATTGCAATAAATGCAGACATTCAAAAAGAAGAAAGAAAAAAATTATCAAATTAACACAGCTCCTATAACAATAAGAAACAGAACAACAGAGGGAACCTAGATCCACCAAAAGAAAATAAATAATAATAATTAGAGAAGAAATAAATGAGATAGAAAACAGAAAAACTATAGAAACAATCAACAGGACAACAAGCTGGTTCTTTGAAAAAATTAACAAAATCGACAGACCATTGGCAAACCTAACAAAAGAAAAGAGGGAGAAAACAAAATTACGCACATTAGAAACCACATGGGCGATGTCACAACGGAACCAAAGGAAATCAAAAGGATAATAACAGAATATTATGAAGAATTGTACTCCAAAAATTTGAAAACTGAGAAGAGATGGATACATTTTTAGATAAACACAGCCTACCTAAACTTACACAAAGTGAAGAAGAAAATCTGAACAAACCCATAACAAAAGAAGAAATTGATCAGGTCATCAAAAGACTCCCAACCAAAAAAAGTCCAGGCCCAGACGGCTTCACTGGTGAATTCTACCAAACATTCAGGGAAGAGCTGCCAGAAATTCTACTCAAATTATTCGATAAGATATCCTAATACATTATATGAAGCAAGCATAACCCTCATAGCAAAACCAGGGAAGGACATCACTAAGAAAGAAAATGATAGACCAATATCCCTCATGTACATAGATGCAAAAATTCTCAACCAAATCCTAGCCATCAGAATCCAGCAACATATCAAAAACATAATACATACTGATCAAGTGGGATTCATATCAGGAATGAAAGGATGGTTCAACATCAGAAAAACTATCAACATTATCCACCATATAAATAAGAAAAAAGAAAAGAACCACATGTCATATCAATTGATGCAGAAAAGGTATTTGACAAAATCCAACATCCATTCCTGATAAAAACACTCAACAAAATAGGAATTGAAGGGAAATTCCTCAACATAATAAAGAGCATATATACAAAAGCAACTGCCTATATTTCTCTCAATGTAGAGAAACTGAAATCCTTCCCTCTGCAAACAGGAACCAGATAAGGATGCCTTCATCACAGCTCCTATTCAATATTGTGCTGGAAGTCTTATCAAGAGCTATATGGCAAGACAGGGAAATTAAAGGCATACAAATTGGCAAAGAGGAAGCAAAACTCTCCGTATTTGCAGACGATATGATCCTATACGTAGAAAACCCCAAAGACTCAGTAAAAAGGCTACTAGACCTCAATGGAAGATTCAGCAAAGTGGCAAGGTATAAGATCAACATACAAAAATCAGTTGGATTCCTCTATACCACAAACGATAGTGTTGAAAAGGACATTAGGAAAGCAATACCATTTACCATAGCCACCGAAAGGATGAAATATTTTGGAATAAATGTATCCAGAGAAACAAAGGACTTATACAAAGAAAACTACAAAACACTACTTCAAGCAACCAAAAGAGACCTACAAAAATGGAAGAATGTACCATGTTCCTGGATAGGAAGACTTAACATTGTGAAAATGTCAATACTACCCAAAGCAATGTACACATATAATGCAATCCCAATCCAAATCCCAATGACATTCTTCAAAGAGATGGAAAAAACAATTATAAACTTTATATGGAAAGGAAAGAGTCCCAGGATAAGCAAAGCACTGCTTTAGAATAAGAACACGGTTGGAGGCCTGTCACTTTCGGACTTCAAAATTTACTACACGGCTACAGTGGTCAAAACAGATTGGTACTCATACAATGAAAGGTACATAGATCAATGGAAGAGAATCAGGAATCCAGGAATTAACACATATACATACAGCCAACTGATTTTTGACAAAACACCTAAATATATCGCATGGGAAGGTGATAATCTCTTCAATATATGGTGCTGAAAGAAATGGAAAATGATATGCAAAAGATTGAAACAAGACCTTCACTTCACACCTTGTACAAAAACCAACTCAACATGGATTAAGAATCTAAATGTGAATCCCAGAATTATAAAGGCCATCAATGAAAAAATCGGGACAAATGTGAGGGCACTAATTCAGGGAATACACAGA
>NW_006408719.1:3857431-3859143 GCF_000296735.1 Chrysochloris asiatica | reverse complement strand
GTCTTCTGCCTATAACTGATTGGAATACCTAAAATGGGGCTACAACATGCCCAGTGAAGGAGGCTTCCTGCAGAGCCTCTGCAATACATAAGACTATAGGTAGAAGCAGGAACCACATCCAGATCTCCAGAAATGGGAAATTTCCACTTGAAAGGACTATTAGACCAGCCTGGAGTGGCTACAAGAACAGAAAATACTTCTTGAAAGAAAGACCTACAGGAAAAATACAAAACATTAGAGGCAGATGGACTGTTACTACAAGAATAACAAGTTGCTTGCACAGGAAACATCAAGGCAAGTAGTCGGGTCCCCTCATTGCAAACCCCTTCCAAGAATAAGACTCAATAGGAATACATGCTATGATTGGTGACCACACTCGTCACTGGTAACGGGAAGTGAGGGAAAAACAGCAATGAAGTGGCAAGCTAAGCCCTACAATGTGGAGAGTGAATCATTCAGCTGATAAAAAGAGAGGGCATATGCACAAGAAGAACATCCACACTTGCAGATAATACCCACTTGACCTGGCTTTAATGACTGGATGATCAGAGCTCAAGCAGAAGAAGAAAAAAGAGGGAAAAAAGAGTAATCTGATACAATTTGATGAACTTGACATACACCTATGGATGCAATAGCTCAAAAGAGGGAACAAGACAACAAACAAGATAGTAAAGGAGCTCCAACAACAACAACACAGAATACATGACCAAGCAGGCTCAGGGGATGGTCCCAGAACTCTGAACCACATATAAAGGAATATTTAGAAGGTTGAAAGGGTCACAGCTGGGGGAATTTGTGGCAGAAGCAAGAAATCCATTGCTTTCTTGTCTGCGATGCTCAGCTGCTCGAGTAGCCGCCATCTTGGTTGAGATCAAGTGGAGGAAGGATCGGAGCGGCCACAGATGCCTGGCAGAACCGCTGAGATAAAAGTGTGGACATTTTTTTCTTTTGGTAGCTGTTCATTGGTCCCTTGCTGTCTGTGCACCCCCATTCTGGTAACTATACGGGTGCCTGAGCTAGTGGGCCCCCCAGCACAGATCTCCTCGAAATTTAAAGAGATATTTTCCAATTAAAATCAAATGGCCGTAGCCAGCACTGAACTGTTTCCAACTAGAAAAAAGGCCTGAAGGAGGAATGTGGAGCAGGACAAGCAGACAAAAGAGGAAATAGGCTGAAAATTAAATCCTAAATTACATCAAAACGACCAACAGTGTCATCTTGAAACTTCTCAGGAAGAAGAATGAAAAGGGAAGCCTATTTCTTGATCACATCTACCTGGAGGCTTTCAGAAAGCATGAAAAATACCAAAATGCATACCCATCTAAGTATTAAGTCCACAGATAACCCCTGAAAATGCCCAAGAAACAGAAACAGATGACCATATCTGCACATGCCCATAAACGAGATAAAGTGACTGAGGCAAATGAGCTGGAAGTGGACCTACACTCCATACTGGAAGATGGACAGGCTTTGGAAATACTGGAGAAGGAATTCCTAAAAATGATTATAAAAGGTATCAAAACACTATACAGTGCAGTTGAGAAAAATAAGGAAAAAGTCAGGAAAGTGCTACCAGAACAATCAAATAAAATAGATAGAGCATTGGAAATAATTCAAAACCTACAGAAAGAGGTCCAAATGATTAATAATAGAATATCAGAAATGGACAATACATTGAAAGGGCAAAGGAATAGAATTGAAGAGATAGAAGC
>NW_006408719.1:3855231-3856803 GCF_000296735.1 Chrysochloris asiatica | reverse complement strand
AGAAGCTAAGGGATTTTGCCAAAGCCAACCCTGCTATGAAAAACATCCTAAAGGAAGTTCTGTGGACTGAGAACCAACAAGAGCAGACAACAACTACAGAATGACATACCATGCAACATCAACCTGAACTCAGTTGACAAATGGAAGAGTCAAGAACAGAATAAAATTATAAAAACAGAGAATCTGGGAGGTCGGTCTAAGATCAAAACAATTACAATGTGAAAAAAGGTAAACACAGAAGAACAGAGATCCAAGTGGAGGGAAGGTCAGGTAGATCACTGGATAAAATAGACTGTCTTAAATGAAGGGAAGAACTAATGGAATATAAGGTAACCACAATGAGGTTGGGATGAGGTGCAGGGAGCTCTTAACTCCCATTGCTGGCAAGGCCACACTGGGGGGAGAGACATTATGCACAGCAAATGACTCTCAAAAGCTGACCCCTATCTTCCCTTCAAGTTAGCCCTGAATTTACTTTTAAAAATATATAATATGGCAATAATCTCAGCTTTCACTATGAATTCTACAAACCTTAGGAAAAACTAGCCTAGCAGCAATTGCTTTCAGCCTTGGTGGATTGAATACAAAGAGAAATTGTGTAAATTACTCCTTCTCATAGAAAACCTAAGTAACTGCATTTGTGAGGCCACAAAAGCAGATAGCATATTAAAGTCAAGCTGACCTACCCCCATAAACCTCACCACAATCAGTCACTAGCTAGAATTCACAAACCCCAACATACAAGCACCTGAATAAATAAGCAGACAATAATGAACTTAAGTGAAGGATAGTTTTGACTTTATAATCTACACTTCTTGCAGCCAAGTAGCCAGGTTTGGCTTTATGCCACATAGCTTCTAAGTGATTTAATGAATACTTTATTATTGAAAATAATAGTACATTATGTAGGGTAGAAGTTTTGACTTAATCTTTTAGTAGAAACAAAAAGAAACAGTTTACCACATACTGGGAAAGGAGATAAAGGTCAGTCTGTCTGAACATCACAGAAGTATTTTTGTCAATATGTCAAATAACTAGGTGCAAGAATGTTGTGACTAACTGTGCAATAATTGAAGAAATGATAAAAGTGTCAATGCATGTACTGTGTAATTTTAAGTATAAAAATTAAAGACTGCAGAGCTTGGTGGGCAGAAGAGGCAGAAGAAGCAGAGAGCAGGAGGGAGAAGGCAGAGGGCAGATAGCAGAGAGAGAAGACAGCAGAGGCAGTAGGGGTAGAGGCAGAAAGAAGCAGAAGGCAGGAGCAAGAGAGAACAGCCACACAGCACAGCAAGCTTTATAATGCAGTCTTTTGACTGCATTCATTCATTTGATGATTCTGCATATCTATGACCCCCATGGAGAGCAGGGTTCCCTGCAGTGAGGGGTTTATTTTGGGTGTTGGGGAGGGCAATACAAGAATGGGGGAGGAGGCAGAAGAACAAGATAAATAGAGGAACACTGAGACAGGTTTGCATGGCCTAGTGAGACAGAGGTAAATAGTGATGCATACTCAACCTTGGTACAACAGGGCTCTGGGATACAGGGATCTAGGTATAGCTTGAAGAGGGTAAA
>NW_006408719.1:3850518-3853328 GCF_000296735.1 Chrysochloris asiatica | reverse complement strand
AGATGAGGCGTTCTGCTCCTGTAAAGATTTACAGCCGCGGAAACCCTGTACAGGGTCGCTATGCGTTAGAACAGACTTCACAGGACACAACAACAACAATTGGTACTTATGGAAGTAGTCAGTAAATCAATTTATATATTGCATTGAGCAAATTTGCTGCAAAAGCCTCTTTCAAGTATTAAAGAGGAAATATGTCATTTTGAAGGCATCTGAGCTAACCCATGGTATTTTCAATTACCTCACATACATGCAAAAGCAGGATAATGAATAAGGAAGTCCACAGAGGAATTAATACATTTGAATTACAGTATTAGCAAAGAATATTGAAATCACTATGGATCTACTTATGTAGAACAAGCAAAATTTGTCTTGGAAGAAGTACAGCTGGAATGCTTCTTAGAGAATGAACAGTGTGGCGCTACAGGATAAGCACTGGAGTGCAAGGTCAGTTTGAACTGCAAGGTCGCTGTGAGTCAAATCGACCTGCAGTGCTTAACAACTTCAGAAAATGAAAGACAGCGTCATCAGATCATAAAATGGAGGACAACCACACAATACCAGGAATCATAGCCTAGCCAACCTAATAGATATAGTTTTGTTTTTAAGTGTAGGAAATTAAGTTTCTTTATTCACATCTTGTTGCCTTTATGTCTGTTTTAAATGAAAATTAAATAATACCAAAAGCTGTATTTTAATTTAATTTTCCCATATTAGTATCTCCACTCATCTAGCCAGACCTAAACAATGGTTTTGAACATTATCAATAAGCCTATTTAAAGTGCCCATACTCTAGGCTTGACCCTACTCTAAGTTTTGACACTATTTGAAGGACACAATTCAATCCATGACAAAGATATAGAAATATGAGGTGCACTTTTATCGCTGGGAAATGTGTTTAATAATACGGTAAGCTTTTCAAAGGATTTTCTGTAAAAAGAATACGTTTTCTGAGATAAAAGAAAGAAATCTGATTAAAGCAGAAAAAGCTGTCAGCATAGTAAGTTTAATAAAGAAATTTTGTTTCTATGTTACTGTTATATGCAATTTAAGTTCTTAAATGTCCATTAAGCACATACTTTGTTCCAAGTGCAGTACCAGGTGCTGAAGTGAAGGATAAGGGCATTTTCAAGAGAAATCATGCAAGGAAGGTAGAAGGATTCATCTGTACTATATGACTCTGTGGGTTAATGTGCTGGACAGCAAAGTCGGTTTGAACTGCAACGTTAGTTGTTCATGCCAACCAGTCGCTTCTCAGAAATTCTGTACAGGGTCCCTATGGGTCAGAACCAACTTGACGGAACTTAACAATAACAACAACATTTGATTTGTAGTGCTGAATCATTAATACAAAAAGATATATTCACTACTCTTTTTTTGTTCCTTTCATTTTGTTTTTATGGTGGGAAAAAAACAAGTGAGCATGAAACACTAGAAATAAAAACAACAAAACAATTTTATGTTCTCATAATTTTCCAAGGTATTAGGACTTACTCTTTAGATACTATGTAATAAAATAATATTTAATACATTTTACTATAAATTATGTTGCTTGGGTTTAAATTGCAGCTCTTCTACTCATTTTGGTATGGTACCTGGATCAACATGGAAAACATCATTAGGCCTTTGTTTCTTCATTCTGAAATTTATATAACAGTAGTACTATCATATATTGTTGTTGTAAATGTTTCAAAAGCCAATTTATATAAAATAATGTTATTATAATTTCCTTTATGTCACTATAGTTTCCTCACTATAAGAATAATAAACATTAAAGTATCAATCAATAAATAAATAAATAAATAATGTTGTTGTTGTTGTTGTTGTTGTTGTTAAGTGCCTTCGAGTCGGAGCCGACCCATAGCGACCCTGTACAGGGTTTCCGAGGGTGTAAATCCTTACGGGAGTAGAAAGCCTCATCTTTCTCCGGCGGAGCAGCTGGTAGTTTCGAACCACTGACCTTAAGGTTCGCAGCCCGATTCGTAACCACTACGCTTATAAGAGCTGAAAATGTCTTTTTTTATTAAAGTGAATTCTTCTTTGGTAAGGAATCCTATGATTTCTTTACTTATAAGGAAGTTAAGGTTCAGAAAAAGAAAGTGAATTTCTGTGGTTACACCGTAAGTTTAGGACTCCTGGTGTGGTGCTGTAGGCTAAACACTGAACTGCTAACCACAACGTTGGCTGTTCAAACCTGCCAGCTGCTCAGTGAAAACCCTATTCAGGGATGCTATGAGTTGGAATTGACAAGACGGCACTTAACAGCAACAAAACAGCAGTAAGTATATGACAGGCCTGGGATGATAATCCAGCCAGATCTCTTGGTTTCTAACCGAAATTACCCCAAATGCCAGATGGCTTGATTGGCTGACCTGGGTTTACCTTAATACACTGGATTATCAAAGCACAATTAATGACAATGTTTGTTTTCAACAAGAAGACATGTGTCCTTCATTGTTTGAAGGAAATACAGCCATCTCTAGTACTCCACATGGCAGCAGTTCTGTTGTTTTTCCTTGTCTTTTCCTGTTTTCTTTTGTGTTTTCCCTGCATTATAATATATCATATCATTATGTTCTAAATTACATTTGGCCTATAGATAATGATTACATTTATCATCAACTCTACTTTAAAAAGAACTTTAAGTGTCATTTTGATCATCTGTCCCCTTCCTTACTATCCAGGTCCCTTCATGGCTACCCAAGTCCCTACCAATAAGTTGCTGAAATTCCTTTCTAATATCCTTGCTGATCCATGTGAATATGTCTTTTTATTTTCTTTTTGAAAATAGAGGTTTTTTTAAAAAAAAACTT
>NW_006408719.1:3841813-3850331 GCF_000296735.1 Chrysochloris asiatica | reverse complement strand
GGGTCGCTATGGGTTGGAATCGACTCAACAGCACTTCACAACAACAACAATATATATAAAAGAAAGCCAACTAGCATCTAAACTCTTATTTCTTCTCAAAACTTACACAATATTAATATATATATATATTCTTCTATTCAGTTTGCTCACCACAAAAATCCTGCAAGGTAATTAATATTATCTTCATTTTGCATATCATAAAAATGAGGCACAGAGAAATAATCCATTCATTGAGTACATTAATATTGATTTCCTAATATGTGTCAGTCTCTAGTTCCTAAATTTGCTCATATATTAAATAATTCAAAGTAATCTGCTTTTTCCACTGCACCATGAGGCTGCCATATTTATCATATGATAAATAATTTATTTCCTTTAGGCTTTCGTGAGATAATTTTAAAGCTCTTCAGAGTAAGGCCTTTTTCAGTTCTGTAACCCATTGGCTTAGTGTTACGTTTTACACATAAAATATGCACAGAAAACATCTGTAGTATTAATGAAAGATAATCAAAATTTTTTTTAAATTATATGTTCTTACCAAGATTATGGCAAACAATTATCTGTCAATGATAGCTTAATATATTCCTGCTTAAAAAAATGGGGATGGGTGACCTTTTGGGAAGTTTCTTTCTCCCTATGATCCTGACATTAACATTTAACTAGTGTATATATTGCCACCAGCATATCTAGTGCTATAAAATATGTACATATATAAACATCTTAACTATCCACTAGTGCTAGTTATTGTCATCCAAGACTAGCATTTTAGTTCTGATTTATCAATTTAGTAAAAAGTTTTCTTTCCCTGGCAGTTAGATTTAATAGCCATAAAATAAGAAGAGTAGATGAGAATGAGCTCTAAGTATCTTTCCAGCTCCGAAAATCTATCATGATGTGAGTCTAAGGATCTTGTATATGTCATTATTAACTAATACATGCAGTTAATGCTAAAGTGTGACAATTATGTTATCAGGTACCACTGAGTTGTTTCCAACTCATAGTGACCCTATACACAACAGAATGAAACACTGCCAGAACCTGTGTTATCCTCACAATCTATGATTGAGCCCATTGTAGCCACCATGTCAATTCATCTCCTTGAGGGCTTTCCTCTTTTTTTCTGAATGTTGAGTCAAGTTGAGGTTTCAGATTAGCTTCCAGACAAAGACAGACTAGTAAGAAAGAGTGATGAACTACTTCTGAATATTTAGTCACTGAAAATCTTATGAATAGCAGAGAAACACTGTCAGATATATGAGCCCCTCAAGTTGGAAGGCACTCAAAATGTAACTGGGGAAGAACTGCCTCCTCAAATTAGAGTTGACTATGATAACACGAATGGCATAAAGTCCCTAGGAGAAAAGCCTGTGGAAACTTAATTTGCTGAGGGGGCACAGCTCAAAATGAAGAGAAACAGCTGTAAACATCCATTGAAAACTGGAACATGGAATGTATGAAGTATGAATCTGGGAATATTGGAAGTTGTCAAAAATGAAATGGAATGCATAAACATTGATATCTTAGGCATTAATGACCTTAAATTGACTGATATTGGCCATTTTGAATCTGATGACCTCATGGTTCACTCTGCTGGGAAGACAAATTGAAGAGGAATGGTGTTGCATTCATGATCAAAAAGAACATATCCAGTTCAGTCATGAGGTACAATGCTGTCTGTGATAGGATAATATCCATGCGCCAACAGGGAAGATCAGTTAATATCACTATTATTCAAATTTACTCTATTACCAATATTATTCAAATTTAGTAGTTACTAAAGCCAGTGAGGATGAAGTAGAAGAATTCTACCAACTGTTTTCAATCTGAAATCGATCAAATATGCAATCAAGATGTATTGATTGGAATGCAAAAGTTGGGAGCAAAGAGGAAGGATCAGTAGTTGGAAAATATGGCTTTGGGGATAGAAATGATGCTGAAGAATGCATGATAGAATTCTGAAAAATGAATGATTTGTTCATTTCAAATACCTTCTGTTTACAGCATAAGAGAAGACTATACACATGGACCTTGCCAGATGGAATACATAGAAATCAAACTGATTACATCTGTGGAAAGATATGATGGAAAAGCTCCATATCATCAGTGAAAACAAGGCAAGGGGCAGACTGTGGAACAGACAATGAATTACCCATATGCAAATTCAAACTGAAGCTGAAGAGAATGAAAACAAGTTCACAAGAGTGAAAATATGACTTGAATATATCCCACCTGAATTTAGAGATCATATGAAAACAGATTTGATACATTTAACACTAAAGACTGAAGACCAGAAGAGTTGTGGAATGACATCAAGTACATCATACATGAAGAAAGAAAAAGTCATTGAGAAGACAAGAAAGGAGAACAAGGTCAAAATGGATGTCAGAAGAGACACTGAAACTTGCTCTCCAGTGTAGAGATGCTAAAGCAAATAGAAGAAATGAGAAAGTCCAAGAGCCGAACAGAAAATTTCAAAGATCAGCTCAAGAAGATAAAGCCAAATATTACAACAAAATGTGAAAATATCTGGAATCAGAAAACCAAAAAGGAAGAACATAGTCAGCATTTCTCAAGCTGGGGGAACTGAAGAAAAAATTCAAGGCTCAACTTTCGCTATTCAAAGATTCACTGTGTAAATTATTGAATGATGCAGAAAGCATCAAGAGAATACACAGAGTCATAGTACCAAAAGGAAATGGTTCATGTTCAATTGTTTCAAGAGGTACCATATGATCAAGAGCCAATGATACTGAAGGAGGAAATCCAAGGTGCATTGAAGGAATTTGCAAAGAAAAAGGCACCAGGAATTGATGGACTAAAAATTGAAATCTTTCAAGTAAGTTAGGTGGCACTGGAGGCACTCACTCATCTATGCCAAGAAATGTGGAAGACAGCTATCTGGGCAACTGACTGGAAGAGATCCATATTTGTGCCCATTCCAAAGAGAGGTGACCCAATGGAATGCAGAAATTATCAGACAGTCTCTTTGATATCCCATGTGAGTAAAGTTTTTCTAAAGGTAATACAGAAATGGCTACAATCATACATTGACAAAGTACTTCCAGAGGTTCAAGCCCGATTCAGAAGAGTCCGTGGAACAAGGGATATCATTGCTGATGTCCGATGGATCTTGGCTGAAAGCAGAGAATATCAGAAAAATGTTTACCTGTGCTTTATTGACTATGCAAAGGCTTTCGATTGTGTGAATCATGACAAGTTATGGACAACATTGCAGAGGATGAGTATTCCAGAACACTTAATTGTGCTCGTGAGGAATCTGTACCTAGACCAAGAGGCAGTTGTTCGAATAGAACATAGGAACATTGAATGGTTTAAAATTAAGAAAGGTGTGCGACAAGGTTGTATTCTTTCACCTTACTTATTCAACCTGTATGTTGAGCAAATAATCCAAGAATCTGGGTTGTATGAAGAAAACCGTGGCATTAGGATTGGAGGAAGACTCATTAACAACCTGTGATATGCAGATGATTCAACCTTGCTTGCTGAAAGTGAAGAGGACTTAAAACATTTACTGATGAAGATCAAATAGCACAGCCTTTGGTATGGATTACATCTCAATGTAAAAAAACAAAAATCCATTGGACCAATAAACAACATTCTTATCAACGGAGAAAAGATTGAAGTTGTCAAGGACTTCATTCTTCTTGGATCAACTATCAACACTCACGGAAGCAGCAGTCAAGAAATCTAACTATGTTTGCATTAGGCAAATCTGCTGCACAAGACCTTTTAAAAGTGTTGAACAGCAAAGATGTCAGCTTCAAGACTAAGGTTGCCTGACCCAAGCCATGGTATTTTCAATAACCTTATATGCATGCGAAAGCTGGACAGTGAATAAGAAAGACGGTAGAAGAATTGATGCCTTTCAGTTATGGTGTTGGAGAAGAATATTGAAAGTGCCATGGGCTGACAAAAGAACCAATAGATCCGTTTTGATTGAAGTGCAGTCAGAGTGCTCCTTAGAAGCCAAGATGGCCAAACGTTGTCTCTCATACTTTGTATATCTTGTCAGGAGGGACCATTCACTGGAGAAGGATCTCATGTTTGATATGGTGGATAGTCAGTGAAAAAGAGGAAGACCGCCAACGAGATGGACTGGCCTTGTGGCAGTATCGATGGGCTCAAGCATGGCAACAGTAGTGAGGTTAGCCCAAGATTGGGCAGTGTTTCATTCTGCTGTGCATAAGGTCGTTATGGGTCGGTACCGACTCGAAGGCACCTAACAACAACAACAACATCAAGTTTATGCCCTCCTCCAGGCGCTGGTGCCTTCTGGTAATATATCCAAACTACATGAAAGAAAGCCTTCCCATCCTCCCTGCTAAGGAATATTTTAACTGTACTTTTTCGAACATGGATATGTTCATTTTTCTAGCAAATATTGAATATATTCAATATTCTCTGCCACCACCATAATTCGAAGGCTTCAGTTCTTCTTTACCCTTCCATATTCACATGCATAAGAGACAATAAAAAGTACTTTAGTCTTCAAAATGACATCTTTTCTTTTTAATACTTTAAAGAGATTTGTTTGACACAGATTCACTCAGTGAAATTCAGCATTTGTTATTGTGACTATTGCTTCCATGGGCATTGATTGTGTATCCAAGTAAAAATAATTCCTAGACAACTTTAAAATATTCTCCAGTTATCTCGATATTGCTTACTTCCTTACCCAGCCACTCTCTTCGAGTCAATTCCAATTCGTAGCAACATTATAGGACAGATTAGAACTGGGGGCACCACAGGGTTTCTGAGGCTGTAAATCTTTATGAAAGCAGGCCACTTCTTCTTTCTCTTGTGGAGCAGATGGTAGGTTCGAACCACTAATCTTTCAGTTAGCAACCCAACACTTAATCCATTTTGCCACCAGGGCTCATTTTATATTCCTGAAAGAATGTTGAACATGATTTATTTTAGAATTTAGACATTAATCCAGAAATAAATTCTGCAGATTTTGCAATGTTTTTCTGCCAGATAAATTATGAAAGAAAAAAAGAAAAGTAGCATTGAGAATAAATCACCTTAGGAGATGAATAGCACTAGTAGTAATTCAAGGTGATTTTTAGGTGGCAGAACTGCATGGGTTAAAGCGAGGCTGTGAGTTGGTGATTCTGTTCTGTGGAGGCCGAGGCTGTAGGAACCCTGTCAGGAGCTGCCCTGGCAGCAAAAGTGTGAGTGCGGGCTAGCCTGTGGTGCCTTCCCAGGCGAGTCAGAACGAGCAGATCCCACAGCATCATCGTGGCAAGCAGCCTCCACACACCGGCCTAAATATGTTGGAAATGGATGAAAAGCAACCCATGGAGACTATTGCTGCAACCTCTGGGGCTGGCTCTGCGACCACCGCAACCATGACCGGGAACAGCACCACAGCACCCCAGAATGGCACCGAACGAGTAGGATGCGGGGTGGACGAATGTTTGTCGGTGGCCTGAGCTGGGAAACCAGCATACAGGACCTAAAAGACTGTTTCATCAAATTTGGAGAGGTTGTTGACTGTACAGTTAAAATGGATCCCAACACTGGACGGTCAAGAGGGTTTGGGTTTAGTCTCTTCAAAATTACAACCAGTGTGGAGAAGGTTCTAGACCAGAAGGAGTACAGGCTGGATGACCATGTCACTGACCTCAAAAAGGCCATGGTCATGAAGAAGGACCCAGTGAAGAATGTCTTTGTTGGGGGTCTGAAGTTACCGAGGAGAAGATCAGGGAGTACTTTGATGAATTTGGGGAGATTGAGGCCATTGAGGTTTCCACGGATCCAAAGTTGAACAAAAGATGAGGCTTTGCATTTATCATTATAAAGAAGAAGAACCTGTGATGAAGGTTTTGGAGAAAAAGTTTCACACTGTCAGTGGAAGCAAGTGTTAAATCAAGGCGGCCCAGCCCAAAGAGGTCTACTAGCAGCAGCAGTATGGCTCTGGGGGCTGTGGAAACTACAACAGAGGGAACCATGACAGTGGCGGTGGTGGTGGAAGTGAAGGTCAGAATCAAGAATTGGAATCAGAGCTACAGCAGCTACTGGAACCAGGGCTAAGGCTACCAGCAGGGCTACTGACCAGGCTATGACAACTGCGATACTCACCCTATGGCTATTATGGCTTTGGCCCAGGCTATGACTACAGTAAGTGTAGTACAAATTACAGGAAGAACCAGAGGCATGGTGGCCAATAGAATAACTACAGGCCATACTGAAGCAGCGGCAGGGGAGACCAGATGACCGCACAGCTCTGTTTGGATACCAATGAATACAATTATCTACCAAATTTAATTTGGCAAAGTTTCTATGGCCTGTAAAATTTGGAAATCATTCCCCCATTTACTATTTCCAGAGATCTAGTTGTGTTAGCAGTGTGTGGTGTATCAAGCAGCATCATAGGTCAATTTTATTACCATATTTCACAGAACCAGTTTGGAGGATCTGTGTCCAGTTGTCACTCTGCAGCCTGGGTCTGTGTCCCCTGGTGTTAAAGAGTAAAATTGTATCTTAGGAAACCAGTATCACCTTTTTTTCCAACTTTAAATTTTATATTATTTGTGTCATATATTTCCCATAATGGAAGTGTTTGTTTTACTGTACTTTTTGGTACCTTTTGGGATTCTAATGTATTGTAAGGTATTTTACACATGTCTGGACTTTGCCATGCATGACCTGGATATTGAAGCTACCCAAGCTTTGAAATTAAAATTTAACACCTCCCCCCTCTGAAAAAAAACAAAAGCAAAACACACAATAACTCTTCTCTTCTTTTACTTGCTGAATCTAGTTCTAAGTAGATTCAGATAGTAATTTTCGTCTAGTTCTAAGTAGTGGCAAAAAGAAATTTGTTTCTAGAAGATGAGAAATAGACTTCCACTTTCCCATTAGCTGGCAAATATAACAAACTTTCTAGAGGAGGGATGGGGAGAAAAGTCTGTCTACAGACACATTTTAGTAATATTTTCCTGTCTAGTAAGATTTCTCTGTCTTTTATTTTAAATGTCTTCTCTCACCTTAAACAACTGGGACAGTACAGATCATTCTCTGTGTTGCCTCTATGCCTGCCTCCTACTGCTAATAGACCAATATCATTAAAGCATTGCGCTAATTGGTGCTGTTGAGTGTCGTTGAGTCTGTTCCAACTCAAAGTGACCCTGTATAGGATTTCCAAGGACCTACTTGTGGGATTTAACTGCTGACCTTATGGTTAGCAGTCCAGTGCTTATCCTGCCACATCAGGATTCTGCTAAGTGGGTTTGATCTAAGAAGAAAAGGTAATTTTGACAAACAATAGGAACAAATGCTACAAATGCTCCAATTTAAGCAAAGCATGTGTTTCATAACTTCTGAAAAAGCCACTGGAATCCCTACTCTTGAGCAACATTCTGGTAGAGTCTTGGGAAATTCCCCACTTAACTATCTGTGCCAGAGAGTCTAGAATAGTTCCAGAGTGCAACCTTGAAAGGGACCCACACAGGAAGAATAAGAATGGGAGAGTAGGGGGCACTGAACCATTATCCTATGCTTCTTTGTGTCATTGTCTGACCAGTCCCCAGTACTGATGCTATTCCCAGAGGTTCCCAGGATCTGGAAACAGAGCTTCCCCAGCAGAACAAATAGCAGCCCTAACTATAGTCCATGGACCACCAGTTCTGCCAGTTGTGCTTACTTAAGTGGTTTATTCCTCTCATTCCCAACCCACGCCCTTCTACCTAACTGCAGCAATTTACAAATACGTGGTTTCCTTTGCCTAAGTCTTAGACCAGCTGGATGACACTTCATAGATCAGTAGATATCCAGAAGCTCCCTGAAGTCTCTGCAGAGAAATGATAGGCTATTACGCCATGAAATGTGAAGATCCATGAGCCAACAAGGGGAGTTGTTGTTAAGTGCTGCTAAGTTAGTTCCAACTGACAGCGACCCTGTATAGGGGTTTTTGAGGAACAGCTAGTACGTTTGAACCATCAATCCTTTGTCTCTTTACAAGCTGCTGCTGATTAAAACTGTTTTTCCTTTGCAAGTAAAAGAAATTGAAGCTGCAGCTGACCAAAATAATTCTTGTGGAAGTAAAAAGTCATTAGTGTTAACCCTTACTTATATCTCCTTATATATGACCAGCAGCTCCGCGGGAGAAAGATGAGGCTTTCTACTCCCGTAAAGATTTACACCCTCAGAAACCCTGTACAGGGTCGCTATGGGTCAGAACCAACTAGACGGCACTTAACAACAACAACAACAATATATGACTTGGAACAATAGATAAGGAGTCCTGGTGTTGCACCCTAGAATAAGCACTGGACTACTAACTGCATTGGCTCTTGATCATATGCTACCTCTTGAAATGGTTGAAAATCAACCATTTCCTTTTGGTACCATGACTCTGTGTATTCCTTCCATCTTCTTTTTTTTTAATGTTTTATTGTGAATTACATGATAGTTTACAAGTTTACATGAGAGAACTTTAGTTTTACATTCATTCCATCGTATATCATTTCATTGCCATGGTTCCAACCCCCTT
>NW_006408719.1:3839999-3841392 GCF_000296735.1 Chrysochloris asiatica | reverse complement strand
AAGCCAGTCACTTCTTGCCTTTGTAGTCTCCCCCTCCCCATTTGGGTATCCAATGTCCAAGTTGCCCCTCTCTGCCTACTCTGTGTGTGGAGGGGGTGGGAATGTTTCTTGCTATAAGGATTTATTCCTTCTTTTGAGTCACAGAATCCATAGGTATAGGTCAAGTTCATCAGATTGTATCAGCTCACTCTTTTTTCTTTTTCTTTTTTTTTTTTTTTCTTCTTCTTCTTTCTTCTCCTGGTTGAGCTCTGATCATCTAGTCATCCGGTCCAGGTCACGTGGGTATCATCTGCAAGTTTGGGTGTTCTTGTGCCTATGCCTTCTCTTCCCATCAGCCGGGAGCTCCACTCTCCACTCAAGTCCTCTGGGTCCACGCCACTGATTCTGGGCCCAAGAGTCCCCAGATCTCCTCATACTGCTTGCCAAGCAGGTCCCCAACTGGGTCCACAGAAGCCCACTGAACATTGTAAGGCTTAACTTGACACTTCATTGCTGCTTTTACCCCTCTTCCCCCTATCGGTGATGCGTGTGGTCACCAATCAGAGAGTGAATTTCCATTGAGTCTTGGAAGGGGGTTTACGTTGAGAGGACCCAACCACTTGCCTTGATGTTTCCTAGGGAAGCGATTTGTTTGTTCTTGAAGTAACAGTTCATCTGTCTCTATTGTTTTGTATTTTTCCTGTAGGTCTTTCTTTCTGGAAGTATCTTTTGTTCTTCTAGCCGCTCCAGGCTGGTCTGCTCGTCCTTTCAAGAGGAGATTTCTCCTCTCTGGAGATCTGGATGTGGTTTGGGTTTCTCCCTACAGTTTTATGTATTGCAAAGGCTCCTCAAGAAGCCTCATTCACTGGGTACACTGTAGCCCCAATTTAGGTATTCCAATTGGTTATAGGCAGAAGACGGACTTACAAGCCTTCTAGTGTGATGTTTCTAACTATTCCATTCTCCCCCACTCCAGTGTCTACTCTATATTATAATGCAAGGAAAATCAAGATTCAAAAAACAGTAAAGCATCTTAACATGACTCCCCCGCCCCCATTCCTACCATGACTCAATCCCTGAATCTCAGAGCCCTGCAGTTCAAAGGCTGTGCATATATCATCCTTTATCTCTGTCCCATTTCGGCCATTCAAACATGCCCAATTGTTCTCCCATCTGTCCCGTTTCTCCACTTCCCTCTCCCTCCCTGTATATTGCCCCCATCCCCAGCACCCAAGCTCTCCTGCGTCCAATCCATGCCCTGCGCTCCCTCCTCCCTTCCCCCCACGCATCACCAACTTCCTAGCAACCAACAGAGACTTCCCCTTATCCCCCTATAGAATAATTTCTTTTTCTTAGTCTTTTACAGTAGTGGTCCCATGCAGTATTTCTCTTTTTGTGACTGACTAATTTCACT
>NW_006408719.1:3837727-3838267 GCF_000296735.1 Chrysochloris asiatica | reverse complement strand
CACTGTTGTTTTTGGTATTGAGGAATCCAGCTGATTTTTGTATGTTAATTTTATACCTTGCCACTTTGCTGAATCTTCCAATGAGGTCTAGTAGCTTCTTTACTGAGTCTTTGGGGTTTTCTACATATAGGATCATATCATCTGCAAACAGGGAGAATTTTACTTCCTCTTTGCTAAGTTGGATGCCTTTAATTTCCCTGTCTTGCCATATAGCTCTTGCTAAGACTTCCAGCTCAATATTGAATAGAAGCAGTGACAGAGGGCATCCTTGTCTGGTTCCTGTTTGCAGAGGGAAGGCTTTCAATGTCTCTCTTTGAGAGTAATGTAGGTTGTTTGTTTTGTATATATGCTCTTTATTATCTTGAGTAATTTTCCTTCAATTCCTATTTTGTTGAGTGTTTTTATGAAGAATGGATGTTGAATTTTGTCAAATGCCTTTTCTGCTTCAATCGATATGATCATGTGGTTCTTTTCTTTTTTCTTATTTATATGGTGGATAACATTGATCATTTTCCTAATGTTGAACCATCCTTGCATCCC
>NW_006408719.1:3835076-3836187 GCF_000296735.1 Chrysochloris asiatica | reverse complement strand
CTTAGTCTGACTTGCTTGCCTTTGTATGTGACCCTTCTGTTTTCTCTTGCTGCTTTCAGAAGCGTCTCCTTGTCTTTGAGTTTGGAGAGCTTGACTATGATGTCTTGATGATTTTCTTTTGGGGTCCACTCTTCTTGGACTTCGTTGGGCTTCTTGTATGTTTATCTTTTCGTTTTTGAGGATGTTGGAGAAATTTTCTTCCAGTAGTTCTTCGACTATTTCCTCTGCGGACTTCTGTGATTCTTCTTGTTCTGGAATGCCAATAATTCTTAGGTTATTCCTCTTCCTGTTGTCTAACATGAATCTTAGACCTTCCTCCGATTTTTTTACCCTTTTTTGTGTTTGTTCTTCTATCTTAGTGGTATTGAGAGACTTTTCTTCCAGCTCACTGATTCTTCCTTCCATTTCATCAACTCTACTCCACTGCCCTTTCAGGGTGGTTCCTATTTCTGATATTTTGTTATTGATCGTTTGGACCTCTTTCTGTAGGTTTTGTATTGTTACCAATGCTGTCTCTATCTTGTTTGATTTTTCCTGTAGTGCTTTCCTTACTTCTTTCTTATTTTTCTCAATGTCATTGTAAAGTGTTTTGAAACATTCTATAATCCTTTTATTGAATTCTTTCTCAGGTTTTCCAAGGCAAGTCCTCCTTCCAGCATGGAGCCCAGATCTGCTTCTTGTTCATTTGTGTCAGATATTTTTTCTTTTTTTCTGGACATGTGCTGATATGATCATTTGCTTTTGCTTCTTGGACATGTTTAATGTTAATCTGTGGCCCTAATACTTAGTTGAATATGTATTTTGGTATTTTTTTATGTTTTCTGATTGCTTCCAGGAAGATGTAGTCAGGATGTGCTCTTCCCTTTTCACTCTTCTTATTGCTTAATTCAGAGAAACTTTCACAGGTGTTGCCTGTTTCCTTGGTATATGGCAGCTGGTATTGGTTCTTGCCTGGGTTTTGGTATTTTATATACCAGCTTGGCTATTAGGCAGCAGTTGCTGACTCTTTTTGTGTGATGTAGGGAGACAAATAGTCCTCCGATAGCAGAGGGGAGGCTATGTGACAGCCAAACAACACCAGTCGGGTAGAAAACAAAACCAAAATAAAAAT
>NW_006408719.1:3826690-3834890 GCF_000296735.1 Chrysochloris asiatica | reverse complement strand
CGACCTTGCAGTTCAAAAGGATTTGCAGTCTGGAACATTAACCCCCAGAGCCACAGCAGGACTGCTTTGTAAATGGTGCTAAAACCAACTCAAGTCATATAAGCTTGGACTGGTTTGTGCATTGATGGGCGTGCCTGAACCTTGGAAACTGGGCAGAGGGCTAGCCTAGGCAGAGGTGGTGAAGGGTGGGGTTAGTGGCTGCAGGCAGATGGCATCCGTGTCTGATGATATCAAAAATGCCTCTCTTTGTCTTCCTGTACTGTGGACACGTGACTTGCCCTATATCCATGCCAATAACGCCTCCCGTGGCAATGAGCCCCCCTCCACCCCATGAAGGACTGTGTTTGTTCCTGTGGCCCTGCTGCCTCTCTGGGAGGCCTGTCCTCCGAACGTGTCCGCTCAAGCCCCCGCACTCCAAGCTCCGCAATGGGCTGGCACAGTCCCGTGAGCAGGAACCAAGTGCAGGCAGGCGGAAGCTCAAAATGCCCACAACTCCCCAGCAGTTTGATCCTTCAAAATAGCAAGTTCATAATGTTGAAGGCTAAAGTCTTATGTTTGGCCAAAGGCTATCTGTTTACCAGGAGGGGGCCTCCCCTGTGCTTTACCACCCTCCCTTTCTCTGGAGCCTGCGTACCTGTGCTGCCCGGTCAGGGAAGTGCTGGAAGTCCTCCTTCCATCTTCTTTTGATGCTTTCTGCATCATTCAATAATTTGCCCAGAGAATCCTTCAATAACGAAAGTAGAGGTTTGAATTTTTTCTTCAGTTAACCCAGCTTGTGAAATGCTGAGCGTGTTCTTAGTTTTTGGTTTTCTGATTTCAGATCTTTGCACATTTTGTTGTAATATTTGGCTTTATCTTCTTGAGCTGATTTTTGAAATTTTCTGTTCAGCTCTTTGTTATTGTTTTTAAGTGCAATCGAGTTGGTTCTGACCCATAGCAACCCTGAACAGGGTTTCCGATCTGTAAAGCTTTACAGGAGCAGAAAGCCTCATCATTCTCCCACGGAGCAGCTGGTAGTTTTGAACTGCTGACCTCCTCATTTTTCCATTTGCTTTAGCATCTCTACACTGGGTAGCAAGTTTCAGTGTTTCTTCTGACATCCATTTTGACTTTTTCCTTCTTTCTTGTCTTCTTAATGACTTTTTGATTTTTTTCATGTATGATGTTCTTGATATCATCCCACAACATTTCTGGTCTTCGGTCTTTAGTCTTTAATGTATCAAATCTGTTTTTCAGATGATCTCCAAATTCAGGTGGGATATATTCAAGACCATATTTTGGCTCATGTGGACTTGTTTTCATTTTCTTCAGTTTCACTTTGAATTTGCATATGAGCAATTGATGGTCTGTTCCACAGTCTGCCCCTTGCCTTGTTTTCACTGATGATGTAGAGATTTTCCATCACCTTTCTCCACATATGTAGTCAATTTGATTTTTATGTATTCCATCTGCCGAGGTCCATGTGTATATTCATCTCTTATGCTATCTAAAGAAGGTATTTGAAATGAACAAATCATTGGTTTTGCAGAATTCTGTCATGTAATCTCCAGCATCATTTCTGTTAGTATGGATTACATCTCAATGTAAAGAAAACAAAAATCCTCACACTGGACAAATAAATAACATTCTTATCTACAGAGAAAAGATTGATGTTGTCAAGGACTTCATTCTTCTTGGATCAACTATCAACACTCATGGAAGGAGCAGTCAAGAAATCAAACGGTGTATTGCATTAGGAAAATCTGCTGCACAAGAACTTTTAAAATTGTTGAAGAGCAAATATGTCAGCTTGAAGACTAAAGTGCACATGTCCCAAACCATGGTATTTTCAATAACCTCATATGCATGTGAAAGCTGCACAATAAATAAGGAAGACCATAGAAGAATTGATGCACTTGAGTTATGGTGTTTGAGGAGAATATTGAAAGTAACATGGGCTGCCAAGAGAACCAACAGATCCGTGTTGGAAAAAGTGCAGCCAGAGTGCTCCTTGGAGGCCAGGATGGCCAAACTTCGTCTCTCATACTTCGGACATATTGTCAGGAAGGACAAGTAGTTGGAGAATGACCTCATGTTTGGTAAGGTGAAGGATCAGAGAAAAAAAGGAAGACACTCAAAGAGATGGATTGGCCAAGTAGCAGCATCGATGGTCTCAAGTGTGGCAACAATAGTGAGGTTGGTCCAGGATCAGGCAGTGTTTTGTTCTGCTGTGCATAAGGTCACTGTGAATTGGTACCAATTCGATGGCACCTAACAACAACCACAAACTGCAAGGTTGGAGATTCAAACCCACTAGCCACTCCTCAGAAACCCTGTACAATGTTGTGTGTGACTGAACTGACTCAATGGCCCTTAACAACAATAACATAGCAAAGATAGTAGTCAAGCCTTCGCTCCAATGGCTAGCATGAGGATAAAGGAAAAAAATGATACATATTTTCTGAAAACCCCTGATCATTTTCATTAAAGAACAATTGTGTTTGTTAGACACAGCACATCTGCAGTGGTCAGCTTGACCTGAGATAAACAGAGCAACAAAGAAGTTCCTGAAATTCCTTGGGTTCCATGCCCAGATCACTATAGAATCTTCTTCTTTCCCCTAAGGGAAGGAGAGTCTTTAGAGGACATTCAATCCCTCTGCCTACTGTTTACTCTTGTTTTTGTGCCATCAAGTCAATTCCTAATTATATCAATCCTGCATAGGATTTCTGAGGAACAATTGATAGGTTTGAATCAATGACCCTGTGGATAGAAGTCCAGTGCTTATACTACATATCTACACCAGGACAAGGAGAAAGGCTGTGTAGACCCCTGCCAGTAATAACATGGAATACTGGATGAAACAGGTTCAAAGGATTGTCCCAGAATTCTGAGAGGGATATTTAGGAGAATCGAAGGCTAACTGCAAGTGGGTTTGGAGCAGAGACCACAAAGGAGGTGTTTTGGGGTTTGTATAGGCCATAAAGTCCCAGCACAGCCATTTTTTAATGGGAAGAAGGTGATACAAGGTCAAGAGAGCACTCCCATTGCAGAGGGCTGACCAACAGTTAAAGGTACAAACATTTATTTTTCATTGTCATATTTTCCTGTGTCTGCCCACCTACACTCTGGGTACCAGAGGGGATACCTGTGTGAGAGCCTACCTCCTGAAGGTTGTACAACCCATGTGCAAGGATTGGCATAGCAAGGATTGCTAGGTGCAGAATCAAAGAAGGGAGAGGACTCAACAGGAATAACCTTAAATAGGAGTGTCTTCCAGAATGGGTCTGGCCAGCCCTGGGCTGGTTCTCACTAGAAGAAACACCTGATTGGGATTAAGGGGAATAACAGAGGTGAGAAATGAGAGAAAATGCCAAAAATAAAGCCTTCTCAGACAGCTTTGAAGGAAAAAAAAGCCAAAAAAGGGGCACTAAATCTTTCTCATATTTTGCTACATATTTGTTTGCTTGTTTGTTTTTTGGTGATTTTGGACTTTAGTGTCCATTGTGTGCTTTTGGTTCCCCCTTTATTTTGTGGAGGGCTCTTTCTCTTACCCAATGAAAGATAGTAATTGCAGTCATACAGTCAAGCTACAATCACACCCTATAAAATCCCACCATCTGGACAAGGACCAATACCAGCTGCTATACATCAGAACAGTGTAAATAACCAAATGCTAAAACCACTCTGAGTTTAATAGTAAGAGAAGTGAATAGAAAAGCCCATCTCCTGATCAGATCTACACTAGGACTTGTATAAATTAAACCTTATTTGCTTAGCCATATACCAGTCTCATAGTCATTGACTATGACAATTGATAACCAACATGGGAACCAATGCTGCCTGTTGATCTGTGGTACCTCAGACATGGTCAGGGAGTACCCAATCCCCTTTTAAGCATACACTCAGAGATCTGTCTGTAGGCTATAACCAACACCCCTGGTCACCTGAGACACCACAGGCCTCCACCAGCCAATAAATAAGAAAGGTCAGTCAGGAATGCTAGCAAGGGAAGGTCTGGGGGAGTTCATGGTAACCCTTTTTTATGTGGCACACCAGAACTGGGACAAGAAAAGATTGTGCTACCTCTTTTAAGTCAGGCACCCCTCTAGTTCTCTCCTAGCTGGACATGGAGTGGGGGGGGGGGTTGTGATATTTGTCATTCATAAGTATTTTCCTAGGTGAATGGTAACATCAGTATCAGTTGTTTGTCTCAAGAGTAGGGTCACTATTGTTTTAATAGTAGGACCCCCCCACCCCAATCTGGGCCTTAAGTTATCGCTGGTAAATGAATGGATTAAATCATTGTCAGTGTCTAGATTGCTATTGGTTTGGCTTCTTGCTTTGTTAAAAGAAAGCTTCCCTACCCCTCTTATATTGGGGGTAACCCTTTAGTCTTTACTGGCTGAACTTGGAGGTGTTTGTTGCTCCTAAATCATTTCCTGGCTAGATGGCAGCAAGATCCTAAGTCCTTAAGTAGCTAAATAGAAGTATGAGTTGGGCAGGAAAGTATAAGTTATTCCTAGGTCCTTTATTGGATGGACAGGGACTAGTTACTAAGACTTTTATTGCCTGGATGGGAACATGAAATGCTTGTTGTATGAATAGCTTCTTGCTTGGTTGAGAACTTAAATCTATGTATGTATAAACATTGCTACTGGTTTGACTCCTTGTTTTGTTAAGGAGTTAAATCTGTGTAACTGTTAGTATTGACATTATTTGAATTCTTGATTTTGTAGTCTGGTTTTGTGTTTTGCTCCCAGGAATATTAAGAGAGTACGGATTAAAACAAACCAAGAGAAAAATATAGTGAAACTTTTCTTGGTTTCTTGCCCTGTTTATATGGGGTTTTTTTTTCCCCTAAAAATAGTAGAATCCCTAATTTTTGCTTGTTAAATATGTAAATTAACTAAAGTTTAAAATAGACCAAGAACAAATATATGTGTTTTGCCCTTGGACCACTGATCAGAAGACATCATAAATACCACCAAATGGGCAAATTGTTGTTGTTTATTGCTGTTGAGTTTGCTCCAACTAATAGTGACCCTGTATAGGGTTTTTAAGGAGTGGCTGGTGACTTGAAACACTGATCTTATGGTTTAAACTGACCTTGTGGTCCATTGCTTTTTCCTACAGTGCCACAGCAGGACTCCAAATGGACAAATATTCATGCTTTATTAAATACCATTCTCACCTCTAAAGAAAGGCACATAGTGTTATAACAGACTAAGAAAGAAAACAGATGACTTCCACCAACTGAATCCAAATGCAAATTACATAATTACATTTATATGTGTATATGTATTGCTCTACTTTATGTTATACTATTTTAAACATAAAGTAGCAGCTTAATGGTGGATCAGGGAGAAGTGTGGTGCATACATCCATCATCAATAACACAGAATACTGGATGAAGCAGTTTCAGGGGATGGTCCCAGAACTCTGAACTACATATAAAGAAATATTTAGAAAGTTTTAAGGCTTTCAGACAGTGGAAATTTTAGCAGACGCAAGAAAGGTGGTATTTCTGATCTGCGGCTCCCAGCCACTCCCAGAGCAACCATCTTGGGAGTAACAGAGCAGGTGAAGGATCAGAGGAACACTCCCACTGCAAAGATCTGAACAATCCTTGTAGATACATGTGGGAACATTCTTTTTTTTTTTTTTTTTTTGCTTATGTTCATTGATCACTCACTGTCTGCACACCTCCATTCTGGTGACTAAAGGGGGTACCTGAGGGTGTGGACCCCGACCCTACCCCTGGAGTGTTCTACTATGCATGTGTATGAATCTGCTCAGCAAAGCCCACTGTGCAGAATCTGAGAAGGGAAAAGCACTGCCAAAAACTGAACAGTCCTCCAAAATGGCTAAAGCCAGCCCTAAACTGTTTATGACTAAGAAAAAGTCCTCAACAGAGTTGTGGAGTGGAAGAGAGACCGACTAAAAAGGAAACAGTTCAAAAATTAAATCCTGAGTTATATCATAAGTAGTAACAGCAACATCTTGAAATTTCTCAGGTAGCCTTAAAGGCAAGAAGCTGAGAGAGGGGTGTTAAAGTCATAATCATATTTTGCTACAGGTTTTTTTTTTCCTTTCGTTTATGCAATTATAGATTGTAGTACTCAATCAGTTTTGTTTTTGCTTTTTGCTGTTGCTGTTTTGTTTTTTGGTCCCCCTTTTACCTTGAGAGGACTCTTTCCCAACCTACATTACCCAAGAAGTGACAGCAATTGTGGCCATATAGCCAAGCTGCAATCACAACCTGTAAAATCCCACCATACAGACAAGAGCCAATATCAGCTGCTCTGGTAGCGTAGTAGTTATGAATCAGGCTGCTAACCTCAAGGTCGGCAGTTTGAAACTACCAGCTGTTCCATGGAAGAAAGATAAGGCTTTCGGCTTCCATAAAGATTTGCAACCTCATAAACCCTGTCCAGGGTCACTATGAGTCAGAACCAACTTCAGGGTAATTAACAACAACAACAACAATACATCAGATAAGCAGTCAGCATCTACCATAGTTACTCTGAGTTGAGAAATAAAGAAAAGTGAAATGTGATAATCTCCTGATCACATCTACCTGAAGGCAATAGGAAAGCACAATAATACATCAACATACACTCATCTAATTATTGAAAGCATAGCTAATTATTGAAGATACCAAGAAACAATGGACCATATCGGCACATGTCCAGAAGCAAGATAGAGTAACTGAGACAAATGAGCTGGAGGTAGACTTAGATATCCCATTGGAAGAAGAGCAGGCTTTAGAAATGCCTGAAAAGGAATTCAGCAGAATGATATTGAGGTGAATCCAAAAACTTCACAAAGTGTTTGAGAAAAATAAGGAAGAAGTCAGGAAAGTGCTACAAAACAATCAAATAAGATAGATACAGCATTGGAAACAATTTAAGACCTGAAAAAAGAGGTCTAAATGATTAATCATAAAATATCAGAAATGGACAATACACTGAAAGGGCAAAGGAGTAGAATCAAAGAGAAGGAAGGCAGAACCAGAGAGTTGGACGACAAATCTCTCAATACTGCTAAGATAGAAGAGCAAGCAGAAACAAAGATTTTTAAAATCTGAAGAAAGTTTAAGATTCATGTTGGAAAACATGAAGAGGAATAACTTAAGAATTATTGGCATTCTGAAACAGGAAGAATCAGAGAAGTCCACAGAGGAGATAGTTGAAGAGCTTCTGGAAGAAAATTTCCTTAACATCTTGTAAACAAAAAGATAAGCATTCAGGAAGCTCAAGGAACCCCAGGAAGGCTAGACCACAAGAGAAAATCACCAAGATATGTCATAATCATACTCTTCAAAATCAAAGACAAGGAGAGAATACTGAAAGCAGCTAGGGAAAAGAGAAGATTTACTTACAAAGGCAAGCAAATAGGATTAAGCTCTGATCTCTCAGCAGAAACCATGCAGGCAAGAAACAATGTGGAGACATTTATAAAACCCTGAAAGAAAGAAAAAAAAAACTACCACCCAAGTATCATCTACCAAGAAAAGTTGTCAATCAAATATTAAGGAGTACTAATAAAAATATTCCCACATAAACAGAAGCTAAGGGATTTTGTCAAAGCCAACCCATCACTTTCAAACATCCTAAAGGGAGTTATTTGGACTGTGAACAAAAAAAAAAAAAAAAAGAGAGACAACAACCAGAGATTGACATATATGGAAGCACTGCCCAGAACTTAATCGACAGATGAAAGAGTCCAGAACAGAACCAAACTACAAGAATGAATTCAGAGGATCTAGGAGGTCAGTTTATGATCCAAGCAATTACAAGGTGAAAGAAGGTAAAAACGTAGGAACCAAAATCCAGGTGGTGAAGAAGTCAGGTAGATTTCAGGATAAAATAGGCAGTTTTAAATGGTGGAAAAACTTAATATATGGTAAACTCAAAGAAAATTAATATTTCACAACAAATCACAGAAAATGAGAATTCAAAATGGACATGGAAACATGAAAACTATGTATAAATTGACAAGAAAGGACACACAGAAAAACATGAACTCAGCATAGAAATGCATACATAATAACGAAACCAGCAGCACCACACACATACACACACACACAAAACATTTACCTAAGGGTAAAGTAAACCTCTTTAATATTATTCATAAAAGTACTGAACCTAGTTTCTGTCCCTTATATAAATTTACATGAATTTCATTTAAAGAGTACTCTATAGAAAAATCAGCCACT
>NW_006408719.1:3824821-3826505 GCF_000296735.1 Chrysochloris asiatica | reverse complement strand
ATATATATTATATATATGTTATTGTTAAGAACCATGGAGTTGTTTCCTACTCATAGTGACCCTGAACAGGTTTTCTGAGGCTGCATATCTTTACAGGAGCAGAAAGCCTCATCTTTCTGCCGCAGAACAGCTGGTAATTTCAAACTGCCGACCTTGAGAATAGCAGCCCAATTCGTAACAACTACGCTATCAGTTATATAAATATATACATATATAATAGAATTAAAGATAGGTAGATAGATACAGTGGTCTTTCAATTTTTCACATGTGTGCTTATAGGTTCAATTATTTTCATATGACTGAGAAGAAATTAAATACTTTCATTTCAACAGATTCCAGTCTGTGGAGGTGGCATTAAAATGGGACGTCTGACCAAAGCTGAGTGGGTGAGGCTGCTATGCCTGATGGGGAAGAACAGGGTCTGCTAGAGATGTGAAGGTGGACTAGGAGAATGGGGTTGCCCAAAACCAAGAGAGAAGATTTGCCATTCCAGTATGCCTGGAAGGCCGCACTGAAGCCAAGGTTTGAGAGACCTCTACCCAGAATCCAGAGTGTATGGCCAATACCCAAAGAATGGAAGGCAGGGAGATTTCCTGATGGTCTCAGGAAACAAAAGATTATTTTCAAATATTGTGAACTAATGCAACCTGTTCGGTTGAATTTTTGATGCCTGTTATCCTTTCTTACCCTCCAGTTGTTTCTGTTTACAATGGAAATGTCTACTTTTTGCCTGTTTAATACCCAAAGTTGGAGGGCAGGGAGGTTGCCTGACGATCTCAGAAAACAGAGGATTATTTTCAGATCTTGTGAACTAATGCAAACTGTTCTGTTGAATTTTTAACTTGCTTGATGCCTGCTATCTTTTCTTTTCCTCCAATTGTTTCTGCTTTCAATGGAAAAGTCTACTTTTTGCCTGTTGTGCCATTGTACCTGGAAAAGAATTTTGTCCCATGTTGAAATTTGGACTTTGAATACTTTGGGGATGATAGGATGGTGTGAAAGTAATTTGAAGATGGCAAAGACATGTGTTTTGTATGACCAAAAGGCGAAATGTCATGAATTAAATTGCTTCCCCACACCAAAGTATGTCAGCTTAACTGGTTTGTGATTCTCAGTGGTTTGGCAGTTGTGTGATGACATCCCATGGTGTGATCTGATGTGATAAGCCTATAAATTTATTAAGGGTGTGATACACTACTCTTCATCCCACAACAACCCTGATCAGATATACGGAGATTCCCAAGGGTGTGGCATCCAACACATTTTCTCTTACAAGAAATAAAAGGAGAGAGACATAAGCAGAGAAAGAGGGGCACACTACCACAAAGAAAGAAGAATCAGGAATGGAGTGTTTCCTTTTTTTTATGTTTTATTGTGAATTATATGATAGTTTACATGGGGGAACTTTAGTTTTACATTCATTCCATGGTATATCAACTCATTGCCATGGTTCCAATCCCCTCCATGCATCTTCAACCACCCAAAGGGTAGATCCCAGAAACCCGCCCCCTACACTTCCCCCTCCTCCCCCCAGTTTTCGGCCCACAGTCCCATTTCCTCTCTGGGTCCAAAGTCCCCACTTGCTTCATCACTCCGGGTCATCATCTCTGCCTCCATCTCAGGCATCTGTGTTTCTCTGGGTAGGGTCCCGCTCTCGGCTCTTCTCCGTTGATGGTCCCAGAGG
>NW_006408719.1:3822657-3824450 GCF_000296735.1 Chrysochloris asiatica | reverse complement strand
CCAAGCTGCCCTTCTCTGTCCACTCTGTGTGTGTGGGTGTGTGTGAATGGTTGTTGCTGTGAGGATTTGTTCCCTCTTTTGAGTCGCTACTCCATAGGTATAGGTCAACTTCATTAGACTGTATTAGCTCACTCTTTTTTTTTTCCCCCTCTTCTTTCCTCTCCTGGTTGAGCTCCTATCGTCCAGTCATCTGGTCCAGGTCACGTGGGTATCATTTGCAAGTGTGGGCGCTCCTGTGCATATGTCCTCTCTTCCCATTAGCCGGTAGTTCCAATCTCCTCTCGAGTCCTCCGTGGCCACGCCACTGACTCTGGGCCCAAGAGTCCCCAGGTCTCTTAACACTGCATCCCAACCAGGTCCCCAACTGGGTCCACAGAAGTCCACTGAGCATACTAGGGCTTAGCTTGCCGCTTCATTGCTGCTTTTACCTCACTTCCCTCCATCGGCGATATGTGTGGTCACCAATCAGAGCGTGCATTTCCGTTGAGTCTTAGGCTTGGAAGGGGGTCTGCGTTGAGAGGACCTGGCCACTTGCCTTGATGTTTTCTAGGGAAGCGATTTGTTTGTTTTTGTAGTAACAGCCCATCTGCCTCCATTTTTCCTGCAGGTTTTTCTTTCAAGAGGTATCCTTTATTATTCTAGCCGCTCCAGGCTGGTCTGCTCATCCTTTCAAGTAGAGATTTCTCATCTCTGGAGATTTGGATGTGGTTCCGGTTTCTACCTATAGTTTTATGTATTGCAAAGGCTCTGCATGAAGCCTCAATCACTGGGTATGCTGTAGCCCCATTTTATGTATTCCAATAAGTCATGGGCAGACGACGGACTTACAAGCCTTCTAGTGTGGTGTTTCTGACTATTCCTTTCTCTCCCTCTCCAGTGTCTACTCAATATTATAATGCAAGGGAAACTAAGATTAAAACAAACAAACAAACAAACAAACAAAAAACAGTCAAGCATCTTAATAGGATTCCCCCCCATTCCTAACATGACTCAATCCCTGTATCTCAGAGCCCTGCCATTCCAAGGCTGTGCATATATCGTCCTTTATCTCTGTCCCATTTAGCCCTTTCTAACATGCCCAATTGTTCTCCCATCTGTCCCGTTTCTCCACTTTCCTCTCCCTCCCTGTATATTGCCCCCCTCCCTTGCACCCAAGCTCTCCTGTGACCAATCCCCACCCTGTGCTCCACTCTCCCCCCTTCCCCCCACCCATCACCAATTTCCCAACAACCAACAAAGACTTCCCCCTACCCCCTTTCAGTTTAATTTATTTTTCTTAATCTTTTACAGTAGTGGTCCTATGTAGTATTTCTCTTTTTGTGATTGACTAATTTCACTCAGCATAATGTCCTCAGGTTCATCCATGTTATGTGGTGGTTTTGCACTTCCTTGTTATTCTTCAATGTAGCATAATATTCCATTGTGTGTATGTACCACAATTTGTTTATCAATTCTTCAGTTGATGGACACTTTTGCTGTCTCCATCTTTTTGCTATTGTAAATAGTGCTGCTAGAAACATTGGTGTGCATATATCTTCTGCTGCTAGAAACATTGGTGTGCATATGTCTTCTCATGTTGTGGCTCCTTTTTCTTGTGGGTAAATACCTAGTAGAGGGATTGCTGGATCATAAGGTATTTCTATTTTCAAACTTCTGAAGAAATGCCAGATTGTTTTCCAGAGAGGTTGGACAATTTTGCAATCCCACCAGCAATGCAAGAGTGTCCCAGTCTCTACACATCCCCGCCAGCATTTATTGTCTTCTCCATTTTTCATCTTTGCTGTTATTGTTGG
>NW_006408719.1:3817131-3818723 GCF_000296735.1 Chrysochloris asiatica | reverse complement strand
TCTTAATAGGTGCATTCAATCTATTTTCGTTCAGTGTAATTATCAACAGATATTGATTATTGGTTGTCATTATATTCGTTTTTGTGGTGTTGCTGTTTCTTTGTTCTGTTTGTCTTTCTCTGTTGAATTCATGATTTGTGTGCTCTTTTTGTGCATTTCCTTTAAAGATTTAATGTTTTCATATTCTTCTTGGATTCTCATTCTCTTGGCATGCTGTGAAGTGTTAATTTTCTTTGAGGTTGCTTTATGGTCCATTGAATTCTCTGTCCATTTAGTGCAGTCCATTTTTTCCTGTAATTGACCTGACCTTCTCCCTATCTCGGTCTCTTTCCCTACATGTTTACCTTTCTTTACACTGTACTTGTTTTGGTCATAGACTGACCGCCCAAAGTCTCTGAGTTTGTTATTATACTTTTGTTTTGTTACCAATTCTTCTTTTTGTTGACTTAATTCAGGGAGTTTCTGCCACATATGTCAATCTCTGGATGTTGTCTGTTCTTGTTGGTTCTCAGTCCACAGAACTCTCTTTAGGATGTTTTGTAATGCAGGATTGGCTTTGGTGAAATCCCATAGCTTCTGTTTATCCTGGAATGTTTTGATATCACCATCATATTTGATTGATAGCTTTGGTGGATAAAGCATTCTTGGTTGGCAATTTTTTTCTTGCAGGGTTTTATATATGTCTCCCCATTGCCTTCTTGTTTGCATGGTTCCTGCTGAGAGGTCTGAGCTTAATCTGACTTTCTTGCCTTTGTATGTGACCTTTCTGTTTTCTCTGGCTGCTTTCAGAAGTGTCTTCTTATCTCTGACTTTGGAGAGCTTGACTATGATATGTCTTGGTGATTTTCTTTTGGGGTCTACCCTTCTTGGAGTTCGTTGAGCTTCTTGTACGTTTATTTTTTTGCTTTTCAGAATGGTGGAGAAATTTTCTTCCAGTAGTTCTTCGACTATTTCCTCTGTGGACTTGTGTGATTCTTCTTGCTCAGGAATGCCAATAATTCTTAAGTTATTCGTCTTCATGTTGTCCAGCATGAATCTTATACCATCTTCAGAATTTTTTATCCTTTTTTGTGTTTGTTCTTCTATCTTGGTGGTATTGAAAGACCTGTCTTCCAGCTCGCTGATTCTTCCTTCCATCTCATCTATTCTATTCCTCTGTCCTTCCAGAGTGTTTTCTATTTCTGCCATTTTGATATTGATTGTTTGGACCTCTTTCTGTAGGTTTTGAATTGTTTCCAATGCTGTATCTATCTTGTTTGATTGCTCTTGTAGCACTTTCCTGACTTCTTCCTTATTTTTCTCAACTCCATTGTAGGGTGTTTTGAAACATTTCATAATCATTTTTCTGAATTCTTTCTCAGGCATTTCCAGGGACTGTCTTCCTTCCATAATGGATTCCAGTTCTACTTCTAGGTCATTTGTCTCAGATATTTTACCTTTTTTCTGGGCATGTGCTGATATGGTCATCTGTTTTTGCTTCTTGGGCATGTTTACTGTTTATCTGTGACCCTAATACTTAATAAGTATGTAGTTTGGTACTTTTTTATGCTTTATGATTGTTTCCAGGGAGATGTGATCAGGGTGTGGTCTTC
>NW_006408719.1:3815441-3816402 GCF_000296735.1 Chrysochloris asiatica | reverse complement strand
TCACCTCAGCCCACTGCGCTGTGCGGACTCCTCTCAAACCAGTGAAAACAAAAAAGCAGACCACATATGACGCATATCCGCGTCCCCTGCACAGGGCCTCCGAGGAGCAGCCCATGAGCTTGAACCACCTACCCCACAGACCAAAAGGCCCTGCATTGGCACCCCAATCCCCAGTGCTACAATGGGACGCCTCTCAAACCAGTGAATGTAAGCCAACCAAATAGGACACACATCTGTGTCTCCTGTATAAGGTTTTTGATGAGTGGCTGGTGAGCATGAACCACTGGCTCAGCCCCACAGGCCTTGTCGTTCAAAAGAATTTGCAGTGCAGCATCTCCACCTATAGCACTATGCTGGGCTCCCTCTCAAACCAGTGAAGAAAAGCAGACCAAATCCGCGTCTCAGCCTGGCCCGGGTGCGTAAGCTCCCGGCAGAGGAAAACACCAACAGTGGGGGCGGGTCCTGGCCACTCAGCTAAGCTCCCACCTACACTCACCCAGAAGTATGTGGACAAACCGTGAGCGCACCCACTCCCGACACCAAAGAATAAAAACAAGATTGGAACCACCCAAAATCAGCAAAGCACACCGTGCACCTTTTTTTTTTTTTTCCCCCTAAATGTTCCTGTGGAGCATTTCCGCGGCATCTCTGTGGCTCCTATTTAGTCCAGTCGCTCTGTCTAGCCCAGAATGAGGACCCAGGCCTCCGAGCCTTGCCAGCGTACACGACCTCCCGCCTCTGCTCCAAATTCCACAGGCTACAAGCCTCCAAGCCTCCAAACCACTCCTATCTCTGTGGGTCTGAATCCCAGAGCTCTGTCTTGCCTCCTTTCTGCCTGCAATTCCAAGCCACTTTTGACAGCGACTTTCACTATGCCTTCACCCTAGCCGCCAGCAAGCCCTGCCCTCCCTGCTTCTTCAGTTAGTCTGTAATATTCTTACTCTGTTTCAGGCCCCTCTGA
>NW_006408719.1:3805224-3815276 GCF_000296735.1 Chrysochloris asiatica | reverse complement strand
TACTGGTATTAAGCTGCTACTCAGCTTGGGCTGGCCCAAACCTTGATGTTTTGATGGGCGGGCCTGAGTCTAGGAGGCAGGGCAGAGGGCTGGCCTAGGCCGAAGAAGTGGGGGATGGGCTTGGTGCTTGTAGGCAGATGGGGTCTGTTTTTGATGACGTCTAAAATGCCTCTCTTTGTCTCCCTGTGCCTTGAGTTCCCCAATTTGTCCTATATACACGCCAGTACTGCCTAATGTGGCAATGAGAACCCCCCTGGGATGGACTATGTTGGTTCCTGTGGCACCCCTATAGTTCTCTGAGAGCATCAGCCTTTTGAATGGGTCTGCTCAGGCTCTGCTAAGTTCTGCAGTGGGCGGGGCCATCCCCGGGTAGGAGCCCAGAGCAGGTGGGTGGAAGTTAAAAATGCTCATAACTCCTTAATAGTTTGATCCTTCAAAAAAACAAGTTCATAAAGTTGAAGTCTAATGTTTTATGTTTGCCCAAAAGCTGTCTGTCTACCAGGCAGGGGCCCCAATTTGTGATACCGCCCCTACTTTTTCTCGAGCCTGCGTTCCTGTCCTGCTTGGTCAGGGAAGCGCTGCCCTCTGGAGTGTTTCCTTTACCTGTATTGTGAAGCGTCTAGTTCCAAGGAATGATTGATGTCAAGATATATGGAGTTCTCCAAGGAATACTGGGCCTACATATGCTGGAAGGAGACAGAATTTTTTTCCAGAGCTGGTACTCAGAATTTGGACTTCTAGCCTTCAAAATTGTAAGAGAATAAATTTGTTTTTGTTAAAGTTATCCACTTGTATTTCTGTTGTAACTTACAACAACCTTCAAACCAGAATCTTCAAAAATATTTTAAATATTGCAAGGATGTTTCCTTTTTAATTATTTTTGCTAGAAATTATCACTCAAACAGTATGAGAACGCATCCTGATGGGGTTCTATGACTGCAGCAGTGCAGACAACAGGTTATCAATGGTACAGGGGCACTTGTGAGAAGCCTCCTACCAAGGATAAAGGGAAAACTTGTGTCACTGCAGGTTAATGCACTGGGCTACAAGGTCAGTTTGAACTACAAGGTCAGCTATTCAAGATCACCAGCTGCTCCTAGGAAACCCTATACAGGGTCACTATGGGTCGTACCCTACTTGACAGCACTTAGCAACAACAAAAGAGAGAAAAGTGTTGAAAATCAACAGAAAATATGTCTCACCATGGAAAATGGGAACAGTCAAATTCCTGAGATGAGCCCCTATGGACTCCTTTTGAGAAATTGGTTTTACTTTGAGAGAGATACTTTAAGGCTGAGAAAATTCAAAATGCTATGCAACCAAGTTTGGCCACAGTATAAACGGGAAAAAATAATTACTTAAGTTCTGGTTCTGATTTTATTCTGATTCATCATGCTGGGATAAAACCACCTGTAATATATGCTCTGAAAAATTAATATTCAAGTAAATTTGATAGCTGTGTAAATTTATTTATAAGATGTTAAAGTCCAGAAACAATGTAAATTTATTAAAGTTCAGAAACTATCTTGTTTGGTTTTGTTTGCATAGACCCTGATACTTGTCTTGTTGATTTTTTTCTATTGTTTTTGTGATTTTTTTTCTCATTTATTTCTGCTCTAATCTTCATTATTTCTTTTCTTCTGGTGACTGTAGCTTTATTTTGCTGTTCTTTTTCTTATTGTTGGCGATATAGTGTTAGTGTACTGATTTTAGTTCTTTCTTCTTTTTATATGTGTTCTTTTATTGCAATAAATTGTCCTCTCAACACTCTCCCAAAGGTCTTGATAGGTTGTGTTTTCATTCTCATTTGTTTCTAGGATTTTTTTTTTTTAATTTTGTTTTTCATTTGTGCTACTACCCAGTAGCTTTTGAGCAGGGTATCATTCAGTTTCCATGTAAATGATTTTGTTTCCTAGATTTTTCTATTGTTGATTTCTCATTTTATAGCATTGTGGTCTCAGAAGATGATTTGTAATATTTTGATGTTTTAAAATTTTTTGAAGATTTGCTTTGTGGCCTAACACACCGTCTATTATGGAGAATGTTCCATGTCTCTTCTGAGTTTCTTTCTGGTTATTCTGTCCTTTTTCACACATGGTGTATTAAAGTCTCCCACTATAATTGTAGAGATGTCTATTTCTTCCTTCAAATGTGTTAGGGTTTGCTTTATGGTGTTTGGGGCAATTTCATAGGGGGCATAGATATTTATTATGGTTATGTTCTATTTTTCAATTGCGCTTTTAACCATCAGATAATGGTATTCTTTGTTATGCTCGTCTTTGCTTTAAAGTTTATTTTGTCTGAAATTAGTATTGTCACTTCTGCCCGTTTTGTATTGAAAGTAGCTTGGTATACTTTTTCCAACCTTTAATTTTTGTTATCTATTTTTGTCTTTGTATGTTAGGTGTGTCTCTTGGAAAGAGCATATTTTAGAATCTTGATTTCTTATCCATTTAGCTATTCATTGTCTCTTGACTGGTGCATTTAATCCATAGACATTTAGTATAATTATCTATAGGTATGGATTAATTGTTTAAATTATGCTGTCTGTTTTTTTTGTGGTGCTGCTGGTTTCTTTGATCCATTTGCCTTCCTGCACTAAGTGAATTTTTTTGTGTGTGTTTTTTCTTGTCAATTTGCTCAGAGTGTTAGTGTTTCCATACTCTTTTTGGATTTTTTTAATTATTATTATTGATTTGATGTGGTGATATGTCCAGTTTCTTTGAGGTTACCCTATATTATATTAACTTCTTCTGTTTTTATGACAGTTGATTTTATTCTGAGCTCTACCTGACCTCATCACCACTTGGCTCTCTTGTTACTATGCTTTTCACTTCTTTCACCGATCTGACCTTTCAAGCCCTCTAATTTCAATCTGTAGTTTTGGTCTGCCCTTGACTCTTCCATCTCTGGACTGAGGACCAAGTGGTGTTACCACATATGTCAGTCTCTGGTTGTTGTCTGTTCTTGTTTATTCTCAGTTCAAAGAACACCCTTTAGTATGCTTTGGAGTGCTGATTTGGCATTTACAAAATCCCTTAATTTCAGTTTATCCTGGAATGTTTTTATTTCACTGTCATAAATGATAGACAGCTTTGCTGAATATATGATTCTTGGTTGACGGTTTTGTTTTGTTTCAGAGTTTCGTGTATGTCTCACCATTGTCTTCATCTCTGCATGGTTTATGCTGACTAATCAGAGCTTACTGCTATTTGCTTTCCTTTGTATGCAACATTTGGTTTTTTCCCAAGCTAGCTCTTCTTGTTGGTCATTTGTCTGAGCTAGTTTATCTTGCTTCTGCACATGAGCAGGAATTTTTTGCCATTTTTTGAGCATTTCAGTGCTGTTGTATTTGTGTTAATTAGATGAATGTATGATGGTGTATTCTTAATCACACTCCAATTGCCTCCTGGTATTTGTGATCAGGAGATGGGCTTCTCTGTTCACTGCTCTTGCAGCTCCCTTTAGAGTGATTTTAACAGGTGTTGACTGTATACACTGTTCTGGCATATAGCAGCTGATATTGACACTTGCCTTTATGGTGAGATTTTGCAGGGTGCAAATGTAGCTTGGCCATATGGCCAGAGCTGTTGTCTCTTGCTAGGTGAGGCACAAATAGAAACCCCCACAAAATTAGGAGGGAGACCAAATTCAGGACTAAATACCTAGTCAAATATCATAAAAACCCACCAAGATATATATATGAAGTTATGAGACCCAGTAAAATTAAAAAAAAAAAAAAGCAATAACCTAAAATAAAATAAAAAATAGAAAAAAAAGTATGCGTGAGTGTTTAGTGCCACCTAGTGGACACAAAAAAATGGATTTCGGTCTACAAAGTTGACTGAGATGTCTGGCTGTTTTTTCCTTATGTGCCATGGACAAATCATTCCCCTAGGCAAGTCTGAAGGTCATTCTTAATCGTTCTGTGTGTTGCAAAACTTGTGAGTGAAACGCTGGACTTTTCCTACGGGTGTGCTGTCACTTGTGTGGAGATACCCAGAACAGAGAACGTGTGACAAAGGAAAGCAAAAGAAAACAAAGATTTAAGAGAAGAAAAAACAGGGAACGGACCCTCACACCTCTAGCTCCTTAGATCTCTGGATGGTCTCTGCACTGGAGTTAACTCACTACTCTCCTCGCACTCTATCTTCCGCAAAGGCTGTAGCCCACTGACTGTCCAAGTTCTTTATTGCCGCTACGTCCAATTTTTCCACGGGGAAGTACTAGAACAGCTGCCCCTCAACTTATATATGAGGTTCAGATTTCCGAGACACTCTCTCTCTGCCTTTCCTGGCTTTCTGTGCCTTTGCTGGTGAGACTCTGCACTGACCCTCTGTTTATCCAGCTATCCTAGATTTGTTTTAAATTCTAATTCTAAGTATAAATAAGGATGTGTTTGTGAGAGTGAGTGCCACCAAAAAAAAAAAAAAAAAGACAATCAGACAAGCAACCCAGATGTATCCTAATTGAAATGTTTTCATTTATGATCCTATGGGGAAAACCAAAATAAAACTCCCACCTTATGTTGTATGGCCACAATATTAATTGAATAAAAATACCAAAGCTTTAATATATGCAAATCAAACTGGGTTCCAGAATGTTCATGAAATATAGAGTTTTATGAGCTTAAATTTTAAAGTAGATAAAAGCTTCTGTTTCACTCTACAATAAGAGATTGCTATGTCTAAATTTCGGTTTCTATATCAATTTGCAGGCCATGGTAAATATTATTCATAGAGCAACTTAAAACTCTCTATTAAGTTTCTAAGAAAAAAATCTGCTTTTTGTACCTGGTTTATAATCACTGACTCTGATTTGATTGAAAGTTAGGAGAGTACTTGTGGATTCGTCTAAATATTAAAAATAACTAATGAAGTAAATAAATTTTCACAAAGGTGTGTATTTATAACAACTTCAAAAGTAAAATCTTTTCAAGTAAGTTATATTAAATATTGTTGTTGTTCTTGTTAGGTACCATCGAGTTTGTTACTGACTCATAGTGACCCTATGCAAAACAGAATGAAACACAGCCCAGTCTTAAGCCAACCTCACAATTGCTGCCACACTCGAGTCCATTGATGTTGGAACCTTGTCAATCCTTCTTGATGGGAGTCTTCCTCTCTGTCTCTGACCTTACCAAATATGATATCCTTATCCAGTGACTGGTCCCTCCTGACAATATGTCCAAAGTATGAGAGACAAAGTCTGGCCATACTGGCCTCCAAGGAGCACTCTGGCTGCATTTCTTCCAACACAGATATGTTTGTTCTGGCAGCCCATTGTAGTTTCAACATTCTCCTCCAACACCATAACTCAAATACATCAATTCTTCTACAATCTTCTTTATTCAGTGTCCAACTTTCTCATGCATATGAGGTTACTGAAAATACCATGGCTTGGATCAGGTGCATCTTATCCTCACGCTGATATATTTGCTCTTTAACACTTTAAAAAGGTCTTGTGCAAAGATTTGCCTAATGCAATAGATCGTTTGATTTCGTGACTGCTGCTTCCATGAGTGTTGATGGTTGATCCAAGAAAACTGAAGTCTTTGACAACTTCAATTTTTCTCTGTTGATAAGAATGTTGTTTATTGGTCCAGTGGTGAGGATTTTTGTTTTCTTTACATTGAGATGCAATACATACCAAAGGCTATATGGTCTTTGATCTTCATCAGTAAGCAGTTTAAGTCCTCTTCACTTTCAGCAAGCAAGGTTGTATCATCTGCATATCCCAGGTTGTTAATGAGTCTTCCTCCAGTCCTGATGCCACATTTTTCTTCATATAACCCAGTTTCTCAGATTATTTGCTCAGCAACCAGGTTGAATAAGTATGGTGAAAGGATACAAACCTGTCACACACCTTTCTTAATTTTAAACCATTCAGTGTTCCCATGTTCTGTTCAACCAACTGGTCTATGTACAGATTGCTCATAAGCACAACTAAGTGTTCTAGAATACTCATACTGCATAATGTTCTCTATACCTTGGCATGATCCATGCAATCAAAAAACTCTATATAGTCAATAAAGCACAGGTAAACACCTTTCTGGTATTCTCTGCTTTCAGCCAAGATCCATCAGACATCAGCAATGACATCCCTTCTGAATCTGGCTTGAACCGCTGGAAGTTTTCTGTCAATGTATGCTTACAGCCATTTCTGTATTATCTTTAGTAAAACTTTACTCTCATCGAATATCAAAGATATTTTCTGATGATTTCCACATTCGATTTGGTCACCTATCTTTGGAATGGGCACAAATACGGATCTCTTTCAAACAACTGGCTAGATATTTGTCTTCCAAATTTCTTGGCATAGATGAGTGAGTGCCTCCAGTGCCAGCTCAGTTTCTTGAAAGATTCCAGTTTGTTTTCATTCAATTCCCACTGCCTTGTTCTTTGCCAATTCCTTCAATGCTCCTTGAACTTCTTTCTTCAGTATCTTTGGCTCTTAAAATGGTTGAACATAAACCATTTACTTTTGCTACAGAAACTCTATGTATTCCCTCCAATGATGCTTTCTGCATCATTCAATAATTTTCCCAGAGAATCCTTCAATAACGAAAGCCTAGGCTTTAATTTTTTCTTTAGTTCCCTCAGCTTCATTCTAACTCCAAATCTTTGCACATTTTGTTACAATAATTGAATTTGTCTTCTCCAGCTAACCTTTGAAAATTTCTGTTCAGTTCTTATATCTTCTCATTTCTTGCATTTGCTTTAGCATCTCTACACTGGGGATCAAGTTTCAGAGTCTCTTCTGACATTCATTTTTATCTTTTCCTTCTTTCTTTTCTTCTTAATGACTTTCTGCTTTCTTCTTGTATGATGTTCTTGATATCATCCCACAAATCTTCTTGTCTTTGGTCTTTAGTATTTAATATATCAAATCTGTTCTTCAGATGATCTCTAAATTCAGGTGGGATATATTCAAGGTAATATTTTTGCTCTCATGGACTTGTTTTAATTTTCTTCAGCTTCAGTCTGAATTTGCAAATGAGGAATTGATGGTCTCTTCTATAATCTGCCCCTGACCTTGTTTTGGCTGATGATATGGCACTTTTCCACTTTCTCTTACCACAAATGTAGTCAATTTGATTTCTATGCATTCCATCTTGTGATGTCCATACATATAGTCGTCTTTTTTTTTTTATGTTTTATTGTGAATTATGTGATAGTTTACATGGGAGAACAGTAGCTTTATATTCATCCTATCATATATTGTTTCAATTCCATGCTTACAATACCCTCCATGCATCATCAACAAACCACAGGGTATATCCTGCAAGCCTGCCCCCGGTCATCAGCACACAGCCCCTCTCCCTCTCTGGGTCTAGAGTCCCCAGCTGCTCCATCTCTCCATGTCATCATCTCTGCCTCCATCTCTGGCATCACTGTTTCTCTGAGCAGGGCCCCTTTTCTCCCTTCCGCTTTTCTCCCTTGATGGTCCAAGGGACCTCTGCTCATGACCTGCAAAGTCAATCACTCCCCTCCTTTTGCTACAAAACATCTGCCTTTACATTCTCAACCCTCAAAATCAGTCCTGATAACAATTATTCACTATTGTACCACAATAAACTATCCCCATCTCCTTTCATCAGCCCAGCTCAGACAGATTGGATACTACTCACTGGAGATTCTACCTTCCTCTGCACCCTTTAGATCTAGGCTCCCTCTTGAAAACTTGTAAGCCAGTCACTTCTTGCTTTGTAATCCCCCCCCCCCTCATTTTGGGCAGCCAATGTCCAAGTTGCCCATCCCTATCTGCTATGTGTATGGAAGGGGTGGGAATGATCCTCGCTTTAAAGATTTGTTCCCTCTTTTGAGTTACTGCATCCATAGGTGTAGGTCCAGTTCATCCAATTGTATCAGATTACTCTTTTTTCCTCTTATTTCTTCTAGTTGAGCTCTGATCATCCAGTCATTGAAACCATGTCAAGTGGGTATTATCTGCAAGTGTTGGTGTTCTTATGCACATGCCCTCTCTGCTTACCAGCTGAATGCTTCACTCTCCACTCTAGTCCTCTGTGGCTATATCACTTACTCTGTGCCCAATTATCTCCAGGTCTTGCCACAATGCTGGCCAACTTGGTCTCCACCCATGTTCACAGGAGTCTATTAAACGTTTAGGGCTTAGCTCGCAGCTTCATAACAGTTTTTCTCTCACTTCTCCTTATTGGTGAGGAATGTGGTCATGACTAAGAGCGCATGTCTGCTCGTGTATTCCCATTGAGTCTTAGTCTTGGAAGGAGGTTTGCCCTGAGGGAACCCAGCCACTAGCCTTTATGTCTCCTGGACAAGCAGCTTGCTTGTTTTTGCAGTAATCAGTTGGACTGCCATTATTGTTTTCTATTTTTACTGTCGGTCTTCCTTTCAAGAAGTACCTTCTGTTCTAGCCACTCCAGGCTGGACTGCTTGTCCTATCAAGTAGAAATTTCCCATCTCAGAAGATTCTGGATGGGATTCAGAATTCTACCTATGGTCTTATGAAATGCAGAGGCTCGGGAGAACGCCTCTTTCACTGGGCACTTCGTAGACACATTTTAGGTATTCCAGTCAGTTATAGGCAGAAGACAGACTTACAGGCTTTCTATGGTGATATTTCTGGCTATTAGTTTCTCTCCCCTTACAGTGTCTATTTTATAATGGTATGCCAAGGAAAACAAAATTCAAAAGATATACAAGAAGGGAGTGATTATTTCTCCAGTTTAGGAGCGGAGGTCTCTAGGACCATTAACGGAGAAGAGCCTAGAGTGGGACCCTACCCAGAAAACCAGAGATGCCTGAGATGGAGACAGAGACGATGACCTGGAGTGATGATGCGGCTGGGGACTTTGGATCCAGAGAGGGAGAGGGACTGTGGGCGGAAGACTCGGGGGAGGGGAGAGGGGGGAGCGTAGGGGGCAGGTTTCTAGGATATACCCTTTGGTCGGTTGATGATGCATGAAGGGGATTGGAACCATGGCAATGAAATTATATACGATGGAATGAATGTAAAACTAAAGTTCTCTCATGTAAACTATCATATAATTCACATATAATAAAACATTAAAAAAAAAGAACCTTTGTGTAGTCAATAAAGCACAAATAATTTTTTTAAATGATATACAAGCATATTAAGATTATTTCCTCATGTTTGCCTATTCCAACCATGTCTCATTCCCTGTATCTGAGAACCCTGTTTTTCCAAGGTTGTGCATACATCATTATTTACTTCTGTCCCACTTAGCCCATGCAAACCTGCCAAACTGTTTTCCCATCCAAATTCTTCTTCCATTCTCCTCCCCATTATTGTGTTTTGGCCCCCTCCCTAACACCCAAACTATCCTTTGTCTATTCGCTACCCTGTGCTCCACCTTCCCTTCCCTCCCTTTACCCCACCCCCACATTCCAGTAACCAGAAAAGAATCCTCCCCATTAGAATGCTTTTTTTTTTTCATAGTCTTTTACAGTAGTGGTCCTATGCAGTATTTCTTCTTTTGTGACTAATTTCACTCAGAATAATGTCCTCAAGGCTCATCCATGTTATGCAGTGGCTTGTAGCTTCCTTGTTATTCTTCATGGTAGCATAACATTCCATAGTGTGTATGTACAACAGTTTGTTTATCCATTCTTCAGTTGATGGGCACTTAGGCTGTCTCCATCTTTTTGATATTGTAAATAGTGCTACTAAGAACATTGGTGTGCATATATCTACTTGTATTATGCCTCATATTTGTCGTAGGTAAATACCAAGTAGAGAAATTGCTGGATCATAGGGTATTTCTATTTCCAAACTTCTGAGGAAGCATCATATTTCTTTCCAGAGAGGTTGGACCACTTTGCAACCCCATCAGAAATGCAGGAGTGTCCCAGTCTCTCCACATCCTTACCAACATTTATTGTCCTCTACTTTTCTGACCTTTGCTGTTATTGCTAGTGTGAGATGATATCTCATTGTTTTGATTTACATCTCTCTAAGGAGCTCTGAGTGGTTACGAATCGGGCTGCGAACCTTAAGGCCAGCAGTTCGAAACTACCAGCCGCTCCGCGAGAGAAAGATGAGGCGTTCTG
>NW_006408719.1:3793750-3805124 GCF_000296735.1 Chrysochloris asiatica | reverse complement strand
CCGACTCGATGGCACTTAACAACAACAACAACAACAAAGGATCTCTGGTAGCGTAGTGGTTACGAATCGGGTTGTGAACCACAAGGTCAGCAGTTTGAAACTACCAGCTGCTCCGCAGGAGAAAGATGAGGCTTTCTGCTCCCCTAAAGATTTACAGCCTAGGAAACCCTGTTCAGGGTGGCTATGGGTCGGAACCGACTCAATGGCACTTAACAACAACAACAATGGCTAGTGATCATGAACATTTCTTCATATGTTTGTTGGCTGCCTGGATCTCCTCCTTGGTGAAGTATCTGTTCATGTCCTGTGCTCTTTTTATTGTAATTTTTTTGTAGACGTGTTGTAGTTTCCTATATATTTTAGAAATGAGTCCCTTTTCTGATGGGTCGTTGCAAAATAATTTTTGCCATTCTATGGGCTACCTTTTTACTCTTTTGGTGAAGTCTTTTGATGCACATATGCTTTTAATTTGTAGTATGTCCCAATCATCTATTTTGTTTACTTTTGTTTGTGTACTATTCAAAATGTTTTATAGTCTGTGTATTCCCTGAATTAGTGCCCTCACATTTGTCCCTATTTTTACATTGGTTGCTTTCATAATTTTGGGATTCACATTTAAGTCTTTAATCCATGCTGAGTTAGTTTTGTAAAAGGAGTGAGGTAAAGGTCTTGTTTCAATCTTTTGCATTTCACTTTCCAGTTCTGCCAGCACCATCTGTTGAAGACACTATCCCCTCCCCATGCGAAATATTTAGGTATTTTGTCAAAAATCAGTTGGCTGTATGTGGATGAGTTAATTTCTGGATTCTCTATTCTGTTCCATTGATCAATGTATGTTTCATTATACCACTACCAAGCTGTTTTGACCACTGTAGCCATGTAATAAATTTTGAAGTCGGGGAGTGACAGGTTTCCCACCTAATTCTTCTTAAGCAGTGCTTTGCTTATCCTGGGTCTTGTTTCATTTCATATAAAGTTTGTAATTGTTTTTTTCCATCTCTTTGAAGAATGTCATTGGAATCTGGATTGGCATTGCATTATATGTGTAAATTGCTTTAGACAATATCGACATTTTCACAATGTTAAGTCTTCCTATGCAGGAGCATGGCATGTTCTTCCATTTTTGTAAGTCTCTTTTGGATTCTTACATTAGTGCTTTGTAGTTTTCTTTGTGTAATACCTTTATTTCCCTGGTTATGTATATCCCTAGAAATTTCATCCTTTGGGTGGCTATTGTAAATAGCATTGTTTTCCTAATGACCTTTTCAGTGCTGTCTTTTTTTGGTACAGAGGAATCCAACTGGATTTTGTGTTGATCTTATTTCCTGCCACTTTGCTGAATATTCCAATTAGGTCTAGTAGCATTTTGCTGAGTCTTTTGGGGTTTCTATGTATCGGATCATATCGTCAGTAAAAAGAGATTTTTTGTTATTGTTTACCAATTTGATGCCTTTAATTTCCCATCTTGCTGTAGAGCTCTGGATAAGACTTTCAGCACAGTATTCAATAGGAGCTGTGATGAAGGTCATCCTTGTCTGGTTCCTGTTCACAGAAGGAAGGCTTTCAGTTTCTCACCATAGAGAGTAATGTATGAAGATGATTTTGTATATATGCTCTTATTTCCTTTCAATTCCTACTTTGCTGGGTGTTTTTATCAGGAATGATTGTTGGATTTTTTCAAATGCCTTTTTCTGTATCAATCAATATGATCAAGTGGTTCTTTTATTTTTTTCTTATCTATGTGGTGAGTTACATTGATCATTTTTCTAATGTTGAGCCATCCTTGCATCCCTGATATGAATCCCACTTGATGATGATATATTATCTTTTTGATGTGCTGCTAGAGTCTGTTGGCTAGGATTTTGTTGAGAATTTTTGTATAAATATTCATGAGGGATATTGGTCTATTATTTTCTTTCTTAGAAATGTCCTTCCCTGATTTTTGGTATGAGGGTTATGCTTGCTTCATAAAATGGTTAGGATGTTTCCCTTTTTCCTCTATATTCTGGAATAATTTGAGCAGAATTGGTGACAGCTCTTCCCTGAATATTTGCTAGAACTCACCAGTGAAGCCATCTGGACCTGGACTTCTTTTGGTTGGGAGTTTGTTGATGACCTAATCAATTTCTTCTTTTGTTAGGGGCCTGTTCAGGTTTTCTACATCACTTTGTGTAAGTTTAGGTAGATCTTTTTTTTCTAAAAATGTATCCATGTCTTTAAGTTTTCAAATTGGTTGGAATACAACTTTTCATATTATTCTGTTATTATCCTTTTAATTTCCTTTGGTTCCATAGTGACATCACCCATGTGGTTTCTAATGCATGTTATTTGTGTCTTCTCCCTCTTTATTTTTCATAGATTTGACAATGGTCTGTCAATTTTGTTAATCCTTTCAATAAACCCGCTTCTTGTCCTTTTGATTCTTTCTAATAGTTTTTTCTCTTTTCTATCTCATTTATTTCTGCTCTAAATTTATTATTTCTTTTCTTTTGGTGGCTATAGGTTCCCTCTGTTGGTCTGTTTCTAATTGTTATAGATGCTGAGCTAATTCATTTGTTTTCTTTTGTTTTGTTTTGTTTTTTGGATGTGTATTTATTGCAATTAAATTGTCCTCTCAGCACCACTTTTGCAGCATCCCAAAGATTTTGGTATGTTATGTTTTCATTCTCGTTTGTTTCAAGGAACTTTGTGAGTTCACGTTTAACTTGTTCTACTCCCCAGTCACTTTTCAGCAGGGTGTTATTCAGTCTCCATATATTTGACTTTATTTCCTTAGTCTTCTTATTGTTGATTTTTAATTTGAAAGCATTTTGGTCTGAGAAGATACTTTGTAGTATCTTGACATTTGTAAATATATGGAGGTTTGTTTTGTGGCCTAACACATGGTCTATTCTGGAGAATGTTCCATGTGCACTGGGAAAGAACGTTTATTGTGGTGTTGTTGGGTTGAATGCTCTGTACACATCTATGAGGTCCAATTGGCTGATTGTGTCGTTTAGTTCTTCTTTGTCTTTGTCAAGTTTCTTTCTGGTTGTTCTACCCATTTTTGAAAGTGGTGTATTAAAATCTCCCACGATTATTGTATATTTGTTTCTTTCTTCAAATCTATTAGAGTTTGCTTTATATATTTTGGATCTCTTTCATTGGAAGCATAGATATTTATTATGGTTATGTCATCTTGTTCAATTGACCCTTTAATCAAGAGATAATGTCCATCTTTATCGTTTATGCTGGGTTTTGCCTTAAAGTTTATTTTATGAGAGATTAGTACTGCCACTCCTGTTCATTTTTTATTGCATTAAGCTTGGTATATTTTTTCCCCATCTTTTGACTTTTAATCTGTTTTTGTCTCTGTGTGTGAGATGTGTCTCTAGCAGACAGCATATTGAAGTATCTTGTTCTCTTTATCCATTCTGCCACCCTCCATCTCTTAACTGATGCACTTAATCCATTTACATTCAGTATAATTACCAATAGATACAGATTAATTTCTGCCGTTATGGTTTTTTTGTTTTGTTTTTTTCTGAAAAGTGAAAAAAAAAAGCATTCAAGAAGCTCAACAAAACCCAGGAAGGATAGACTCCAAAAGAAAATCACCAAGACATATCATAACCATGCTTTCCAAAATCAAAGATAAGGAGTCACTCCTGACAGCAGCTAATGGCACAGGACATGAACAGACACTTCACCAAGGAAGAGATCCGGGCAGCCAACAAACATATGAAAAAATGTTCACAATAACTAGACATTTTTGTTGTTGTTGTTAAGTGCCATCCAGTTGGACTAGCCATTAGAGAGATGCAAATCAGAACAACAATGAGATATCCTCTCACACCAGCAATAACTGCAAAGATAAAAAAAAAGCAGAGGACAACAAATGCTGGTGAGGATGCAGAAAGACTGGGACCCTCTTACATTGTTGGTGGGAATGCAAAATGGTCCAACCACTCTGGAAAGCAATATGGTGCTTCCTCAGAAGGTTGGAAATAGAAACACTGTATGACCCAGCAAATCCTCTACTTCGGATTTACCCACAATGAATATGAGCCATAACATGAGTAGATATATGCACAACAATGTTCATAGCAGCACTATTTAAAATAACAAAAACATGGAGACAATCAAAATGCCCATCAATTGAAGAATGGATAAACAAACTGTGTGGTACATACACACAATGGAATAGTACGCTATCTTGAAGAACAACAAGGAAGCTGCAAGCCATTGCATAACATGGATGAACCTTGAGGACATTATGTTGAGTGAAATTAATCAGTCACTAAAGGAAAAATACTGCATAAGACCATTGTTGTGAAAGACTAAGAAAAAGAACCCACCCAAAAGGGGGGGGTGCAAAAAATCTCTCTCTATATATATATATTTACATGTATGCTGATCATCGTTATGTATGGAATGAGAGGTGGGGAAGGAGGGAAAGAAAGAGCACAAGGGAGGGAACAGACACAGGAGAGCTTGGGGGGGGGTTGGCAATACACAAGAAGGGGGAGGTGGAAAAGAAGAACAAGCCGAACGGGAGAATGGTTGGGCAAGTTTGCATGGGCTAGGTGGGACACAGGTAAATGATGAGGTATGCACAACCCTGGAATAACAGAGCTGCAGGATACAGGGATTGAGGCATGGCTTGAAAGGGGGAAAAGAGGGGAATAATATTAGGATGCTTAGCTGTCTTTTGCATCTTTGTCTCCCTTGCCTACCATTGTGAAATAGACACTTGGGGGGGGGGGGGCAGCCAGAAAGTCACAACAAAAAACATGTGGGCCCAGATCCATCCTATAACTAACTGGAATACATTGGAGGGTGGGGGGCTGGAAACTGCTCAGACTTAAAATGGTAGGAGGACTATGATGGCATGGACAGATGGACTGGCTGGGGACACAGGACTCAGGGAGAGAAAGGAGCTGTTTGCTGACAGCCAGTGGGGCAGGACCTGTGGGGTGTATCCTTTGGTTATTTGATGATGCATAGAAGGGATTTTAATCATTGCAGTGAAATGAAATATGATAGGATGAATGTGAAGCTGAAGTGGGACAGAGGCAAATGATGTATGCAAAACCTTGGAAAAACAAGGCTTTGGGATACAGAGATTGAGACATAGTTTGAATAGAGAAAAGGGGAAACATAATGTTAAGATTCTTGGCTGTCTGTTGAATCTTGATTTCCCTGGCATACTGCTATAAAATAGTCACTTGAGGGGGAGAGAAAGGAATAGCCAGAAATACCACAATAGAAAGCTTGTAAGTCTGTCTTCTGCCTATAACTGATTGAAATACCTAAAATGGGGATACAATGTGTCCAGTGAAGGAGGCTTCCTGTGGAGCCTCTGCATTACATAAGACCATAGGTGGAATCCTGAACAGCATCCAGAATATTCTGAGGGGAAATTTCCACTTGAAAGGACAAGCAGACCAACCTGGAGTGGCCAGAAGAACAGAAGATACTTCCTGAAAGAAAGACGGACAGGAAAAATACAAAACAATATAGGCAGTCTGGCTGATTACTACAAGAACAAACAAATGGCTCACCCAGGAGACATCAAAGCAAGTGGTTGGGTCACCTTCAGGGCAAGCACCATTCTAAGACTAATGTTCAATGGGAATGCATGCTCTGATTGGTGACCACATTCTTCACCGATAAGGGGAAGTGAGGGAAAAACAGCAATGAAGCAGCAAGCTAAGCCCTACAATGCTCAATAGACTCCTGCGAACCTGGATGGAGACCTGGTTGGCCAGAAGTGTGCCAAGTCCAGGGGACTGTTGGACCCAGAGTAAGTAACATAGCCACAGAGGACTAGAGTGGAGAGTGAAGCATCCAGCTGATAAGAAGAGAGGGGATATGCATAAGTACATCCACACTTGCAGATAATACCCACTTGACCTGGCTTCAATGGCTGGATGATCAGAGCTCAAACAGAAGAAGAAAGAAAAGGGAAAAAAGAATAATCTGATACAATTTGATGAACTTGGCATACACCTATGGAAGCAATAGTTCAAAAGAGTAAACAAATATTCACAGCAAAGATCATTCCCAGCCCCCTCCACACATGGAGAGGACAGGGATAGGCAACTTGGACATTGGCTACCCAGAATGGTGAGGCTACAGAGGCAAGAAGTGACTGGCTTACAAGCTTTCAAGAGGGAACCTAGATCCAGAGGGCGTGGAGCAAGTTAGAATCTGCACTGAGTAGTATCCATTCTGCCTAGTCAGGGCTGATGAAAGGAGATGCGGATAGGTCTCTTGCAATACAATAGCGAATAATTGTTATCAGGACTGATTGTAAGGGCTGGAAATGTAAAGGTAGACATTTTGGGGCAAAGGGAGGGCAGTGATTAACCTTGCAGTCTAGGAGTGGAGATCCCTGGTACCATCAAAGGAGAAGAGCAGAGAACGGAACCCTACCCAGAAAAGCAGTGATGCCAGGGATGAAGGCAGAGTCGATGACGTGGGGAGATGGAGCGGCTGGAAGATGGTGATGGATGATGTATGGAAGGGATTGTAACCATGTCAAGGAAACGATATACGACGGGATCCTTGTGAAGGTGATGTCCTCTCATGCAAACTATCACATAATTCACAATAAAGCATTAAAACAAAACAAAAAAAAAACTACTTGAACTGAGTCAAAGAAGAAGAACATGACTAAAAAAGAGACAGATGCTCCAATCGGAAGGAATAAGGCCTAAGTAGAGTCAATAGTCTGATACTATTATTGATGCTGTTGCCATTAAAATACCCTCAAAAAAAAAAAAATATATATATATATATATGTATAAGAATATACACATCTTATGCTATTGTTGTGAATAATGAAAAAATAAAATGCATGTAAACTACAGTATCAAAGAAGTATTTCTGTTAAGTGCTGTAGAGTTATTTCCGACTCATAGTGACCCTGTATAGTGTTTCTGAAGAGGGGCTGGTAGGTTTGAACTTCTGACCTTGTGGTTAGCAGTGTTTATCCTACAGCTCCACATATTAGGCATCACATAAATAACTTAAACCATAGATTACTATCATAACTATGACAAATAATCAGATATCTATTTAGCATTTAATAACTACTCTGTAGAAACCCCAGTATTAGAAAACCCTTGTACAACAAAGAAGCCTATAGTTATATAAAAAAAAAAATTCCAGGTTTGTCATGTTGCTATTGTTGTTAAGCCTCAGAAAGTTGGTTCTGACTCATTGCTACCTTGTATTGGGTTTCTGAAGGTGTGCATCTTTTCAATGACAGAAAGTCTTATCTCTCTTGGATGGAGCATCTGGTGAGCTTAAACCACCAACCTTGTGGTTTGCAATCTTTACCACTTCCAATTTTGCAAGACCCATCTCATCAGAGGATCTTTGTAAAGGTCAATTTTTTCTATACAGTTTAGCAAAAGTTCCCATTGAATTCTATTTTATAAAATTGAGAAAATATTTTGGCATAACAAAATTAGTTAATTATTCTAAAAATACATTTCATCAAAACTTTAAAAAATCATACCTACTTCTGTTAAGCATAATTGTCTCATACCTTGTTTTATTATTGCTCAAAATTTCAAAAATAATTTACTGTTAATTGCCTCTGAATTGATTCTGATTCATCACAACCTCATATGTGTCAGTGTAAACTGTTCCATAAGGTCTTCAAGGATGCAAGTTTTTGGAGCAGATTGTCAAACTGCCTTCCATGGTGCCCCGAATGGGTTCAAACAGCCAACTTATGGGTTAGTGGCGAAATGCTTAACCACTTGTGCCACACAGGGACACTCAAAATCAATTAACTGTAACAAATAAAGCCAAATTATACAAGTGAATATTATGTCACACTGCTTAGGTACTCTGATAGAAGCACAGTGCTATTTTTTAGTAATTTCCCTTATGATAACGCTCTGTTTATTTTATTTTATGTTTTTAACTACAGACCTTGCTGTTTGCAGTCCAGTGTTGAGCTTACAGTGCCACACCGGAATGCATAACAATATTTGTTAATGACTTTTTTTTTAATGTTTTATTGTGAATTATGTGACAGTTTACATGGGAGAACTTTAGTTTTACATTCATTCTATCCTATACTGTTTCATTGCCATGGTTACAATCCCATCCAGGTATCATCAACCAACCGAAGGGTATACACTACAAGCCTGCACCCCAGTCGACAGCACACAGCCCCTCTCCCTCTCTGGATCTAAAGTCCCCAGCTGCTCCATCTCTCCACATCACCGTCTCTGCCTCCATCTCAGGCATCACTGCTTCTCTGGGTAGGGTCCCGCTCTCTGCTCTTCTCCATTAATGGTCCCAGGGACCTCCACTCCTAGACCGAAAAGTTAATCACTCCCTTCCTTGCTATAAAACGTCTACCTTTACATTTCCAACCCTCACAAGCAGTCCTGATAATTATTCACTATTGTATCACAAGACACCTATTTGCATTCCATTTCATCAGCCCTGCCTAGACAGATTGGATACTATTCACTGTGGAGATTCTACCTTCCTCCATGCCCTCTGGATCTAGGTTCCCTCTTGAAATCTTGTAAGCCAGTCACTTCTTGCCTTTGTAGGCCCCCCATTTTGGGTAGCCAATGTCCAAGTTGCCCATCCCTGTCTACTCTGTGTGTGGAGGGGTCTGGGAATGATCCTTGCTGTAAGGATTTGTTTCATCTTTTGAGCTACTGCTTCCTTAGGTGTAGGTCAAGTTCATCAAATTGTATCAGACTACTCTTTTGTAGCAGATTACTCTTTTTTTCTTCTTCTTCTTCTTCTATCTACTTCAGGTTGAGCTCTGATCATCCAGTCATTAAAGACAGGTCAAGTGGATATTAACTGCACATATGGGTGTTCTTGTGCATATGCCTTCTCTTCTTAACAGCTGGACACTTCACTCTCCACTCTTGTCCTCTGTGGCTATATCACTGACTCTGGGCCCAAGAGTCCCCGGATCTTGCCACACTGCTGGCCAACCAGGTATCCATTCGGGTTCACAGGAGTCTACTGAAAGTTGTAGGGCTTAGCTCACTTCTTCATTGCTGTTTTTCTCTCACTTTTCCTTATTATCAATAACGAGTGTGGTCACCAATCAGAGCGTGTATTCCCATTGAGTCTTAGTCTTAGAAGGAGGTTTGCACTGAGGGGACCCAACCACTTGCCTTGATGTCTCCTGGGCAAGCAACTTGCTTGTTCTTGTAGTAACAGTCGGTCTGCCCCTGTTGTTTTATATTTTTCCTGTAGGTCTTTCTTTCAAGAAGTATCTTCTGTTTTTCTAGCTGCTCCAGGCTGGTCTGCTAGTCCTTTCAAGTGGAAATTTCCCATCTCTGAAGTTCTGGATGTGGTTGTTATGTAATGCAGAGGCTGTGCAGGAAGCCTCCTTCACTGGGAACGTTGTAGCCCCATTTTAGGTATTCCAATCAGTTATAGGCAGAAGACTGACTTACAAGATTTCTATGGTGATGATTCTGGATATTCCTTTCTCTCCCCCTCCAGTGTCTATCCTATAATATAATGCAAGGAAAACCAAGATTCAAAAGGCAGCCAAGCATCATAACATTATTTTCCCCTTTTCCCCATTCCAACCACGTCTCAATCTCTGTATCCCAGAGCCCTGTTATTCCAAAGTTGTGCATACATCATTATTTACCTCTGTCCCACTTAGCCCATTCAAACTTGCCTAGTTGTTCTCCCATCTGCTTTGTTCTTCAATTCCCCTATCACCTCTTGTATATTGCCCCAATTCCCAGCCCCTAAACTATCCTGGGTCAATTCCTTGCCATATGCTCCACCTTCCCCTCCATCAGCTCACCCCACCCCCACATCCCAGCAACCAGCAAAGAAATCACCCCCCTTTACTATGGGTTCTTATTCTTAGTATTTTACAGTAGTGGTCCTATGCATTAATTCTCCCGTTGTGACTGACTAATTTCACTCAACATAATTTCCTCAAGGTTCATCCACGTTAGGTGGTGGCTTGCAGCTTCCTTGTTATTTTTCAAGGTAGCATAATATTCCATTGTGTATATGTACCACAGTTAGTTTGTCCATTCTTCAGGTGATGGGCACTTTGGCTGTCTCCATCTTTTTGCTATTGTAAATAGTGCTGCTATTAACATTAGTGTGCATATATCTTCTCGTGTTGTGGCTCCTTTTTCTTGTGGGTAAACACCAAGTAGAGGAATTGCTGGATCATAAGTTATTTCTATTTTCAACCTTCTGAGGAAATGCCATATTTCTTTCCAGAGAAGTTGGACCATTTTGTAGTCCTACCAGCAATGCAGGAGTGTCCCAGTCTTGCCACATCCCCGCCTGCATTTATTGTCCTCTATGTTTTTGATCTTTGTGTTATTGTTGGTGTGAGATGATATCTCATTGTTGTTTTGATTTACATCTCTCTAATTGCTAGATGAATTAGTGCCCTCAGGTTTGTCCCGATTTTTTCATTGATGGCCTTCATGATTCTGGGATTCCCATTTAGGTCTTTAATCCATGTTGAGTTGGTTTTTGTGTAAGGTGTGAGGTGAAGGTTTTGTTTCGATCTTTAGCATATCGTTTTCCAGTTCTACCAGCACCATCTGTTGAAGAGACTATCACCTTCTGATGTGGTATATTTCAGTGTTTTGTCAAAAATCAGTTGGCTGTGTGTATATGAGTTAATTTCTGGATTCTCTATTCTGTTCCATTGAGCTATGTATCTTTTTTTATACCAGTACCAAGCTGTTTTGACCACTGTAGCCATGTAGTTAATTTTGAAGTTGGGAAGTGAAAGGCCGCCAACCTTATTCTTCTTAAGCAGTGCTTTGCTTATCCTGGGTCTCTTTCCTTTCTGTGTGAAGTTTGTAATTTTTTCATCTCTTTGAAGAATGTCGTTGGAATCTGGATTGGCATTGCATTATATGTATAAATTGCTTTGGGCAGTATTGACATTTTCACAATGTTAAGTCTTCCTATCCAGGAGCATGGTACATTCTTTAACTTTTTTTTCTTAAATGTTTTATTGTGAATTATGTGATAGTTTACATGGGAGAACATTAGTTTTATATTCGTTCTAGCGTATATCATCTCATTGCCATGGTCACAATCCCGTCCATGCAATCCTTCCCCCGTACTCCCCAGGTCTTCAGCACACAGTTGCTCTCCCTCTCTGGATCTAAAGTCTAGAGCTGCTCCATCGCTCCATGTCATCATCTCTGCCTCCATTTCAGGCATCACTGCTTCTCTGGGTAGGGTCCCACTCTCTGCTCTTTTCCCTTGATGGTCCTAGGGACCTCCACTCCTAGACTGAAAAGTTAATCACTCCCCTCCTTGTTATAAAACGTCTACCTTTACATTTCCGACCCTCACAATCAGTCCTGATAACAATTATTCACTACTGTATCACAAG
>NW_006408719.1:3770041-3793110 GCF_000296735.1 Chrysochloris asiatica | reverse complement strand
TTCCCCTTATCGGTGTCAAGCGTGATCACCAATCACAGCGTGCATTCCCATTGAGTCTTAATCTTGTAAGGGGGTTTGCACTGAGGGGACCTGACCACTTGCCTTGCTGTTTCCTGGGCAAGCAAGTTGCTTGTTCTTGCAGTAACAGTCGGTCTGCCTATGTTATTTTATATTTTTCCTGTAGGTCTTTCTTTCAAGAATTATCTTCTGTTCTTCTAGCCACTCCAGGTTGGTCTGCTTGTCCTTTCAAGTGAGACTTTCCCATCTCTGGAGATCTGGGTTTTTGTAAGTCTCTTTTGGTTTGTGGTAGTAGTGTTTTGTAATTTTCTTTGTATAAGTACTTTGTTTCTCTGGTTACATTTATTCCTAGGTATTTCATCCTTTGGGTGGCTATTGTAAATGGTATTGCTTTCCTAATGTACTTTTCAGTACTGTCGTTTTTGGTATAGAGGAATCCAACTGAATTTTTTATGTTGAGCTTATATCCTGCCACTTTGCTGAATATTCCAATGAGGACTAGTAGCTTTTTTACTGAGTCTTTGGTCTTTTCTACATATGGGATCATATCGTCTGCAAATAGGGAGAGTTTTACTTTCTCTTTGCCAATTTGGATGCCTTTTATTTCCCTGTCTTGCCATATAGCTCTTGCTAAGACTTCCAGCACCATATTGAATAGGAGTGTTGACAAAGGTCATCCTTGTCTGGTTCCTGTTCACAGAGGGAAGGTTTTCAATTTCTCTCCATGGATAGTAACGTCGGCTGTTGGTTTTGTATATATGCTCTTAATTATATTGAGGAATTTCCCTTCATTTCCTATTTTGTTGAGTGTTTCTATCAGGAATGGATGTTGGATTTTGTCAAATGCCTTTTCTGCATCAATCGATATGATCATATGGTTCTTTCTTTTTTCTTGTTTGTATGGTTGATAACGTTGATCATTTTTCTAGTGTTGAACCATCCTTGCATCCTTGATATGACTCCCACTTGATCGTAATGTATTATCATTTTGATGTGTTGCTGGATTCTGTTGGCTAGGATTTGGTTGAGGATTTTTGCATCTATGTTCATGAGGGATATTGGACAATAATTTTCTTTTTCAGTGATGTTCTTCCCTGGTTTTGGTATGAGGGTTATGCTTGCTTCATAAAAAGTATTAAGGAGTTTTCCATCCTCGTCTATGTCCTGGAATAATTTGAGTAGAATTGGTGACAGCTCTTTCCTGAATGTTTGTTAGAATTTACCAGTGAAGCCGTCTGGGCCTGGAATTTTTTTGTTTGGGAGACTTTTAATGACCTGATCAATGTCTTCTTTTGTTATGGGTCTGTTCAGGTTTTCTACTTCACTGTGTGTAAGTTTAGGTAGATCGTGTTTATCTAAAAATATATCCATCTCTTCTAAGTTTTCAAATTTGTTGGAGTACAACTCTTCAAAGTATTCTGTTGTTATCCTTTTGATTTCCTTCAGTTCTGTTGTGACATTGCCCATGTGTTTTCTAATGCATGTTATTTGTGTTTTCTCCCTCTTTTCTTTCGTTAGGTTTGCCAATGCTTTGTCAAGTTTGTTAATTCTTTCAAAGAACCAGCTTCTTGTCCTGTTGATTCTTTCTATAGCTTTTCTGTTTTCTATCTCATTTATTTCTGCTCTAATGTTTATTATTTCTTTTCTTTTGGTGGCTGTAGGTTCCCTCTGTTACTCTGTTTCTAATTGTTGTAGATGCTGTGTTAATGTGTTAATTTGGTTCTTTTTTCTTTTTAGATGTGTGCGTTTATTGCAATAAATTGTCCTCTCAACACCGCTTTCTCCGTGTCCCAAAGATTTTGTTATGTTGTGTTTACATTCTCATTTATTTCTAGGAACTTTGTGTATTCACGTTTAATTTCTTCTACTTTTCAGCAGGGTGTTATTCAGTTTCCATGTACTTGACTTGATTTCCTTGGTCTTCCTATTGTTGATTTCTAATTTGATAACATTGAGGTCTGAGAAGATGCTTTGTAACATTTTGATATTTGTAAATTTATGGAGATTTGTTTTGTGGCCTAACACATGGTCTGTTCTGGAGAATGTTCCATGTGCACTAGAAAAGAATGTGTATTGTGCAGTTTGGGGGGTGAATGTTCTGTACACATCTATTACTTCCAGTTGGCTGATTGTGTTATTTAGTTCTTCTGTGTCTTTGTCAAGTTTCTTTCTGGTTGTTCTATCCTTTTTTTGAAAGCAGTGTATTAAAATCACCCACTATTAGTGTTGATTCATCTATTTCTTTCTTCAAATCTATTAGAATTTCCTTTATATATTTTGGAGTTCTTTCATTTGGGAGCATAGATATTTATTATGGTTATTTTATCTTGTTCGATTGTCCCTTTAATCATGAGATAATGTCCATATTTATCTATTATACTATTTTTTGCCTTAAAGTTTATTTTATCAGAGATTAGTACTGCCACTCCTGTAAGTTTTTTATTGCAATTAGCTTGTGTATATATATTTTTCCATCCTTTGACTTTTAATTTGTTTTTGTCTCTGTGTGGGAGATGTGTCTCTTGTAGACAGTATATTGAAGGATCTAGTTTTCTTATCCATTTTGCCACCCTCCATCTCCTAACAGGTACATTTAATAAAATTACATTCAGTGTGATTACCAATAGGTATTGATTAATTGTTGCCATTATGTTTGTTATTTTGTGGTGTTGTTGCTTTCTTTGTTCTGTGTGTCTTCCTTTGTTGAATTCATGATTTTTGTGTTCTTTCTTGTGAGTTTCCTCATAGTTTTAATGTTTCTATGTTCTTCTTGGATTTTCATTCTCTTGGTATTTTGTGAAGTGTTAATTTTCTTTGAGGTTTCCTTATAGTCCATTAAGTTTTCTCTCCATTTAGCGCAGTCTATTTTGTCCTGTAATCGACCTGACCTTCTCACTATCTGGATCTCTGTTCCTACGTGTTTACCTTCTTTTACATTGTATTTGTTTTGAACATAAACTGACCTCCCAGATTCTCTGAGTTTGTTCTTATAGTTTTGTTCTGTTCTCAACTCTTCCTTCCTTCTATCAACTTAATTCTTGGAGGTGCTGCCACGTATGCCAATCTCTGGTTGTTGTCTGTACTTGTTGATTCTCTGTCCACAGAACTCCCTTCAGTATGTTTTGTAGTGTAGGGTTGGCTTTGGCAAAATCACTTAGCTTCTGCTTATCCTGGAATGTTTTGATTACACTGTCATATTTGATTGATCGTTTTGCTGGATAAAGGATTCTTGATTGGCATTTTTTTTTTTCTTTCAGTGTTTTAAATATGTCTACCCATTGCCTTCTTGCTTGCATGGTTTCTGCTGTGAGATCCAAGTTTAATCTTTCTTGCTTGCCTTTATATGAGACACTTCTGTTTTCACTGGTTGCTTTCAAAAGTGTTTCCTTATCTTTGATTTTGGAGAGCTTGATTATGATATGTCTTGGTGATTGTCTTTTGGGGTCTATCCTTTCTGGGGTTCATTAAGCTTCTTTAATCTTTTCACTTTTCAGGATGTTAGAGAAATTTTCTTCTAGGTATTCTTCACCTATTTCCTCTGTGGCCTTGGGTGATTCTTCTTGTTCTGGAATGCCGATAATTCTTAAGTTATTCCCCTTCATGTTGTCCAACATGAATCTTAGACCTTCTTCAGATTGTTTTAATCCTTTTTTGTGTTTATTTTTCTATCTTAGTGGTATTGAGAGATTTGTCTTCCAGCTCACTGGTTCTGCCTTCCATCTCATCTATTATACTCCTTTGCCCTTTCAGAGTATTATCGATTTCTGATATTCTCTTGTTGATCATTGGACCTCTTTCTGTATGTTTTGAATTGTTTCCAATGCTGTATCTATCTTATTTGATTGTTCCTGTAGCACTTTCCCAACTTCTTCTTTGTTTTTATCAACTCCATTGTACAATGTTTTGAAACATTTTATAATCATTTTTTCTGAATTCCTTCTCAGGCATTTTCAAGGCCTGCCCTTCTTCCAGAATGGAGTTCTGGTCTACCTCTAGGTCATTTGTCACAGACATTTTATCTTGTTTTTGGACATGTGCTGATATGGTAATCTGCTTTTTCTTCTTGGACATGTTTAGTCTTTATCTGTGGCCATAATACTTAATTGAGTATGTGTTTTGGTATTTCTTATGCCTTCGGATTGCTTGCAGAAAGATGTGATCATGATGTGGGTTTCCCTTTTCACTCTTCTTATTGCTTAACTCAGAGTAACTTTCACAGGTGTTGTCTCTTTCCCTTGTAGATGTCAGTTGGTATTGGTTCTTGCCTGGGTTTTGGTGTTTTATAAATTGTGATTGTAGCTTGGCTATATGGCAGTAGTTGCTGACCCTTCTTGTGTAATATAGGCAGACAAATAGTCCTCCAGAGGCAGAAGGGGAGGGGCATATAACAGCAAGACAGCACCAGCAAAAACAACAGAAGAGAAAGAAAGAAAAAAAAAAAAGACTAAGAAACAGCAACAACAAAAACTAGACTGAATACTGCAGTCTCTAATCACAGAAAGGGGAGAGGAAGGAGAGAATAAAATGAAAAAAAAAAAATCTGTAGCCTAATATGAGTATGACTTTAATGTCCTCTCTTCAATTTCTTGCTTTCAAAGCTGCCTGAGAGATTTCAAAATGCCTGTGTTGGTTGCTATGCTGTACCTCAGGCTTTAATTTAATTTTTGGCTTATTTTATTTTTAATCTCTCTTTCCCTCTCTACAGCCCTGTCCTGCCCTTTCTGGTATTAAAAAAAAACAAAAACAAAACAAATCAAAACAAAAAAAAGAACAAAAATAAATAAATAAATAAGAAATGTTCAGGGCCTGCTCTTGGGCTAATTATCTGTGTGCATGCATGGCAGAAGAACCCACCAGTGGTGAGGGTGGGGAGTGTCAACTCGCTCAGGCTCCCCCTTTAGTCACCAGAATGGAGGTGGGTAAACAGTGGGTGTAGCAATGACCAGATACTAAAAAAAAAGAAAAAGAAAGAAAATCAGAACAAAGCAAAACTGACAAAGTGTATTGTCCACTTTTACACCAAGATTCCTGCGGCATTTTTTCTGTGGTGTTTCTTCTCCCCCCACTTGGTCTTGCCGTTTGGTCTCACCCAAGACGTCAGCTCCAGGCTTCCGAGCCCTGCCTGGCAGTTTCAAAAGTACGTGATTTTTTACTTCAGCTCCAATTTCCACAAGTTATAAGCCTTCAAACTTTTAAAAATATTCCTATCTCTGTGGTTCCGAGTTTTGGAGCTCTGTCCTGGATCTGCTTTGCCTGGTATTCTGTTTATTGCTGATGGCGAACTTCACTGCACCTCCATCCTAGCTGCCGTCAAGCCTTGCCTTCCTCTGTTTGTTTTTTAATATAAGGATTGAAAATACTTACACTTATGCATTTCTATTGTCATGAGAGGATTTATAGGATAAAGAGACTGGAATAGAGTTTTACTTCTTACATTATAAGACTTCTTGTATGCTTATCAGATATCCATTTAAAAGACTAGAGAAAGCTCACATCTTCATTTCTTAATTGGAAATGGAAAAGTTTTGGTAGGATGCTATCATTCAATAATCTTTAATATAATAACAAAAGAGAATCACCTCAGAGTAGAAAAGCAGTTGGCAGAAAGTGTCTAGGACCTTATACTGTGGATAAACTTATTTTTGTTCATCACTCCTAAGGTGGGATGGAGTCTGCTAACCAATTCCATTATCAATAAGAGTAATCTTAGCATTAGAAGGTGAAAAATATCAATATAATATTTTTTATATTATAATACTTCATATTCTCTTGAGCAAGAAATAAAGGATTTTGCTTATTTTTTTAATGACTGATGTTTGTTACTTAGTCTTCTGAATGTTTCACCTGCCATCTTAACAAAAGAGGACATTAATTAAATAGGTATGGAGATTGAAAGTCTGTTTTAACCTTTTCCCCAAAATTTCCAGGAAATGAATGATGATCTTAATGTGATTTTTCAATGTACACCTCCACCCACATGAAGATTGATAGTTTTCTAATCTTCCCCTCCAACTTCGCCCTGCATCCAGATAAATGAATATATCTCTGTACTTAAAAGCATGTGTTTTGCATAATGAAGTAGAAAATTTGAACATACTTATAACAAAAGAAGAAATTGATCAAGTCACTAAAAACTCCCAAGAAAACAAGATCAGGCCCAGGTGGTTTTACTTGTGAATCCAGAAAAAATAATATATGTATATATATATGTATGCATATATATGTATATAAGGAGCTCTGGTAGCGTAGTGGTTACGAATCGGGCTGCGAACCTTAAGGTCAGCGGTTCGAAACTACCAGCCGCTCCGAGGGAGAAAGATGAGGCTTTCTACTCCCGTAAAGATTTACACCCTCGGAAACCCTGTACAGGGTCGCTATGGGTCGGACCCGACTCGATGGCACTCAACAACAACAACAACAACATATATGTATATATATCTTTATGGGAGGAGAATGCCCCGTCTTTCTCTGATGGAACTACTGGTAGTTTTGAACTGCTGATAGTGAGATTGGCAGCCTAACTCATAACCACTCTATTTGTCACTGAATGTCAACACACAGAGCAATAGTTAGAAAACCCCCTCCAAACAATCTTCATGCTGCTCTCATTTCCAGTTTACAAAGGCCCCCATATTGCATGTCCCAACTTTCTCATTTGTGTGAGTATGCAAATTCACTGAATTACTTCCTCTTCCCTTCTGTCTGCATTGACCTTACATGCTAGCAAACACAAGATCTACCCACCTACTTCCCAGGTCACATAGGCCCCACCCTGCTCCTCCTGCACTTCTCAACATGCTGACCATCCTTTCAAGGGCACTCAGGCACCTTATCATTTCCCCCACTTGGTCATTCAGGCAGTCTGTGCTACCTCACTTTGGCTCTTCCCCACTCTCCCTACCTCTGGGATGCACAGGCTGTTTCCAAGAATGTACCCAGATCCAATGACATCCTCGTTCAAGTAACTTTTCCTTCCCCACTCACTGTCCCTGTCTATTCAGATGACCTATATTGCCCAGCTAATATAGCTTTGCCTCTCTGAGACTATGTGAATGATTCATGCCACTATTCAGGGGTCATACTACCAGTTCAGGTCAACACCTAACACCTTGTTTCTCACAACTGGAATGAGTCTTATTTGTATCTCCATACCATCTTCCATAAGAAGATTTACACTCCTATTTACACAGGACAAGTGTGTGTGTCATCATTGTCACAAGTGAGAGGAAACTGCACACATCCAGCCAATCAGCAGCACCAATGTCATGCTTTCATCAATAACAGAAAACAGCAATAATTAAAATACTACAAAAAAGGGAGCAATATAAAGAGAAAAGAAAGAAGAAAAGTTCCTGGTTTGCCAAAAAAATACAATAAAAATAGATCCAAAATTTTGTAAAAGCTTAATGTCTTAGAGATAATATTCAATTGCACATTTCACAAGAATACATGAAAAGATATTGCAAACAAATGGACAAAATAAAAGGAAAGAGTTGTTCTCTAAGGAAGGACAGATAATGAAGCTGCCTAAAAAGAGTTCAAAAATCTAGTATTAAAAATCCTCAAAGAGATAAAGGAAAGTACACACACACAAAAAAAAAAACAACTAGAAGCACTCAAAAAACAATAGAAAATTTAAAAAAAAATATTCAATAAAGAGATAGAATCCTTCAGAAAACAAAGAAGGGAAGTCGGATAAGTGATGAGGATTATAATCAATGAGATGAAACAAAATGTGCATGAATTGTTGAGTAAAAAATGAATTGATATTATAAATTTTCACCCAATTCTCAATAAAAGTTAAAAAGAAAAAGAACACAAATGAATTCCAAAGCTTAGAAATAAAAGAACAGGAAAAGAAACAAAAACTTCAAGGGAGAAGGGATAACTAGAGAAATAAAGTACCAAAAATGAAGCAAAACAAAAAAAGAATCAAATAAAAAATAAAACAGGTTAAAGGGAAAAAAAAAAAAAAAAAGGAGGCTATATGTTATGGAAGAATCCATCTAGAAGAATAATACAAGTATGCTACAAATTCCAGAATAGAGACAAAAAAAAAAAAAAAAGTGCAGTCTTTGAAAAATCAATAGTAGAAAACTTTCCAAAAATCATGAAAAATGAGATTTATACCCAAGAAGATCATCAAACTGCATACAAAATAAACTCCAAGAGAAGTAAATCAACATATATCAGAATCAAATTTTCCAGAACCAAAGACAAATACATCACTTTGAGAACAACACAAGAAAATGAAATATCACCTACAAAGATGCCTCAGTAAAATTAAGCATATTTTGTCAGAAATTATACAGGCAAGAAGACAATTGGATGCCAAATATGGAGTCCTGAAACAAAAGAATTGTCAACCAAAAATAATATAGCCTGAAAAACTGTCATTCAAAAATGAGGGCAAGATTAATACATTCCCAAATTTACAGAAAATAAGGAAATTTGTAGCTACCTTATATATTGTCCAACTTTTACATGCATATAAGGTACCTGAAAATACCATGCACCTTAGTGTTAAAGTCATATATTTACCTTCTACATATTTAAAGAAGTTTTTGCAGAAGAGTTACCAAATGCAATATGTTGTTTGATTTCTTGACTGCTGCTTCCATGTTGTTGCTATTCGGTGCCATCTAGTTGGTACCAATCCATAACAACCTTTTGTACAACAAAATAATACAATGCTGTATCCTGTTCCGACCTCACAATTGTTGCTATGATTGAGCCCATTGCTGCTGCCACTCTATCTCATTGGAGGTCTTCTTCTTTTTTGATGAACCTTCATTTTACCAAGCATGATGTCCTTCTCCATGGGCTGGTCAATACTGATAATATGTCTGAAGTATGAGAGACAAAGACTTACCACACTGGCTTCTAAGAAGCATTCTGACTGTACTAATTGCAGCACAGATTTTTTTTTTTTTTTTTGATGGTTCATGGTACACTTAATATTCTCCACCAGCACCATAACTCAAAGGAATCAATTCTTCTATGGTCTTCTTTAGTAATTGTCCAGTTTTCATGTGCATACGAGGTCATTGAAAATACCAAGGCTTGGGTCAGGTGCACCTTAGTCTTCAAACTGCTGTCATTGCTCTTGAATAATATAAAGAAGTTTAGTGCATTACATGTGCTTACTGCAATATGTCATTTGATTTCTTGACTGCCGCTTCCCTGAGTGCTGATGGTTGATCCAAGGAAAATGAATTTTTTGAAAATTTCAATTTTTTATTCATTTATATGGATGCCATTTATTAGTCTAGTGGTGAGGATTTTTGTTTTTCTTACATTGAGGTGATATCCACACTGAAGATTGTGTCGGTTTATCTTCATCAGTAAGCATTTTAAATCCACTTTGCTTTCAGCAAGCAAGATTGTGTCATCTGCATATCGCCTGTTGTTAATGAGTCTTCCTCCAACCCTAATGCCACGTTTTTCTTCATATAATCCAGCTTCTCAAATTATTCACTCAGCATGCAGATTGAATAAGAATGATGATGTAATACAACTCTGGCACCCACTTTTCCTAATTTAAAACCATTAATTGTTCCCTTACTCTGTTCAAACAACTTCTTCTTGGTCTATGTACAGCTTTCTCATAAGTGCAATTAAGTTTTCTGGAATATTCACTCTGCAGGGTTGTCCTTAGCTTGTCATGAGGAAGAGGTGAAACTTGATGGCAGAATAGGCAGAGGGACCATGCAGATTCCTGTCAGTAAAATAATTGGAAAACTAGGAGAACAAACAAGATGGCAGATCAGGTAGGCGTGCAGTGAGGAGCTCTGTAAGCAACAATACAGAATAGGGGATCAAGCAGTCTCAGGAAATGGTCCCAGAAGTCTGAACCACATATAAAGGAATATTTAGAAGGTTGTAAGGCTTAAAGCTAAGGGAATTTGTAGCAGAAGCAAGAAATCTATTGCTTTCTAATTCAAGATGCTCAGCTGTTCCCTGAGCTGCCATCTTGGGAGAGACCAAGTCGGGGAAGGATCAGAGCAGCCACGGATGCCTGACAGAACTGCGGAGATAAAGGTGTGGACATTATTTTGTGTGTGTGTATTTGTTCATTGGTTTCTCGCTGTCTACACGCCACCATTCTGGTGAGTAGATGGGGTTCCTGAATGAGTGGAAACCCCACGCACAACCTCAGAGGGTTCTACTATGCATGCACACAGATTTCCTCAAAATTTAAAGTGACAGTTTCAACTTAAAACCAAATGACAGAGCAAAATGGCCACAATGGGTCCTGAACTGGTTATCACTAGGGAAAAAGACTGAACAGGGATTGCGGAATGGAACAGGCAGACTAAATCAGAAATAAGCCAACAATTAAATCCTGAGTTACGTCACAACAACCAATAGTGGTATCTTGAAATTTATCAGGAAGAAGAGTGAAAAGGGAAGCCCATCTCCTGATCACATCTACCCAGAGACAATCAGAAAGGATAAAAAATACCAAAATACACATCCATCTAAGTGTTAAGGCCACAGATAACTCCTGAATATTCCCAAAAAACAGAAAGAGATGACCATATCAGTACATGTCCAGAAATGAGATAAAGTGACTGAGGCAAATGAGCTGGAAGTAGACCTACACTCCATGCTGGAAGATGGGCAGGCTTTGGAAATGCCTGAGAAGGAATTCAGAAAAATGATTATAAAATGTATCGAAACACTATAAAATGGAGTTGAGAAAAATAAGTTAAAAGTCAGGAAAGCACTACAGGAACAATCAAATAAGGTAGATACAGCACCAGAAACCATTCAAAATCTACAGAAAGAGGTCCAAATGATTAATAATAGAATATCAGAAATGGAAAATGCACTGAAAGGGCAAAGGTGTAGAATTGAAGAGATAGAAACCAGAACTAGTGAGCTAGAAGAGAAATCTCTCAATGCTATTAAGATAGAAGAGTAAGCACATAAAAGGATTAAAAAAAAATCTGAAGAAGGCCTAACATTCATGTTGGACAACATGAAGAGGAATGATTTAAGAATTATCAGCATTCTGAAACAGGAAGAATCACACAAGTCCACAGATGAGATAGATGAAAACCTTCTGGAAGAACACTTCCCTAACATCCTGAAAAGCAAGAAGCTCAACGAAACTGAGGAAGGACAGACCCTAAAAGAAAGTCACCAAGACATATAATAATCAAGCTCTCCAACATCAAAGATAAGGAGACAATCCTGAAAGCAGCTAAGGAAAAGATAAGTGTAACATACAAAGGCAAGCAAATCAGACTAAGCTCGGATTTCTCAACAGAAACCATACAGGTAAGAAGGCAAAGGGGAGACATATAGAAAACCCTGAAAGAAAAAAAATTGCCACCCAAGAATCCTCTACCCAGCAAAGCTATCAATCAAATACAATGATGTAATCAAAACATTCCAGGATAAACAGAAGCTAAGGGATTTTGCCACAGTCAACCCTGTGATGAAAAACATCCTCAAGGGAGTTCTGTGGAGTGAGAACCTACAAGAACAGACAACAACCAGAGATTGACGTACGTGGCAGCATCACCCTGAACTCAATTGACAAATGGAAGAATCAGAACAGAATAAAATTATAAGAACAGATCTGGGAGGTCAGTCAGGATAAAATAGAGAGTCTTAAATGGAGGGACAAGTTAATGGAATATAAGGTAACCACAACAGCGGGGTTGGAGTAGGGGGTTAAGTTAGTGTTTTGGGGAGGGCAATACAAGAAGCGGGAATAGGTGTAAGAACAAGATAGATAGGGGAACACTGAGACAGGTTTGCATGGCTTAATTGAAGCAGAGGTAAATAGTAATACATGCTCAACAGGGGTCTGTGCTACATGGATCTAGGCATAGTCTGAAGAGGGAAAATAATACTAAAATGCTAGACTGTCTTATAAATATTGGTTTCCCTTACCTACTTTTGCAAAATAGACACTTGAATGGGATAAAAAAGAATGTTGAGAAACATGATTACAGAAAGCATGTAAGCCCGTCCGTCTTCAGCCTATAACTGATCGGAATACTTAAAATGGGCTCTAGAACTTGCCCAATGAAATAGGCCTCTTGCAAAGCATTTGCAAAATATCAGATCTTAGGTGGACTCCAGAGTCCCATCGAGAATCTTATGAGGTGGTCATTGCCACTAGCAAAGATAAGCAGACCAGCCTGGAACAGCTAGAGCAACAGAAGATATATATTCAAAGAAAGATCATCTGGAAACGACACACACACACACACACAAATAATGTCAGCATGACTGGCTACTGCAAGAATAAGCAATATGTTATCCAGGAAATCATCAAAGGAAGCAATCAAGTTCCTTCAGGACAAACTCCCCTCTAAGACTGAAACTCAAAGGGAACACATGAACAGGCATGTAAGCTAGCTGGCGACCACATTGGTCTACTGGTGAGTGGAGGAGGGGGAAATGCAGCAATGAAGAAATGACTCCCATTGACCTGGAGATGATAGAAAGAAGAGGAAGGGCTGAGTTGCTCAGGGGAAGGATTTGCCCTGGGTGAAAACCAGAACCTGATCTAGGAGTCTCGGTTGGCTTTGAAGACTAAAGTACATTATGTTTTCTATTGTTGTTGTTATTAAATGCTATCAAGTCAATTCCGACCCATAGCGACTCTTTATAGGGTTTCCAAGAAGCAGCTGGTGAGCTTGAACCACCAACCTTGCAGTTCAAACGGCTTTGCAGTCTGGTGCATTAACCCACAGATGGCATTAAATAATTACTCATATTTTCCTACAATTGTTGACTTGTGATTTTATTTTAGGTAATTATTTCTTTGCTTTTATTGGGTCGTATAACTCCATGCAAATATCTTTATTGGGGTTTTATGTGACTTTGGGATTTAGTCTTGAATTTTGCCAGCCTTCTACCTTTGTGGGAATTTCTATCTGTGCCTCACTTAACAAGAGACAGCAAGTCTGGCCACACAGCCAAGCTACATGTGCACTTATAAAATTCCACCATTAGGGCAATAGCCAATGCCAGCTGCTTTATATCAGAACATGTAAAACCAACATCTTTCAAAAAGTCTCTAAATGGAGTCACAAGAGCTGTGAACAGAGAAGCCCATCTCCTGATCACACCTACTAGAAGGCAATTGGAGTGAGTGTAAGAAAACACCATCATACATTCATTTAATTAGCATAGACACAACAGCACCAAAATGCCTAAAAAGCAGCAGAAAAATTCCTCTTACATGCAGAAACAAAAATTGAGTAACTAAGGCAAATGACCAAGAAGAAGAGTTAGGAATGTAATGAAGGTTGAAGAGGCTTTGGAATTGTCTGAAGGGGAATTTAGGAGAATCATATTGTGGTGCATCCAAATGTGGAGAATCATATTGTGGTGCATCCAAATGTTCCATATAAAATCAGAGGAAAATAAGGAAATAGTGAGAAAAGCGCTATAGGAAAAGTTGAGCAACATTGATATAGCTTTGAAATCAATTAAAAAAAAAAAAACCTGCAAAAAGAGGCCCAGATGATTAATGAAAAAAAAAAATAAATCCAGATATGTACAATACACTGAAAAGGCAAAGGAGTAGATTTGAAGGGATGGAAGCCAGAATCAGCAAGCTTGAAGACAAATGTTTCAATACTGTTAAAATAGAAAAATAAACAGAAAAAGTAATAAAGCTATCTAAAGAAATCCTAAGATTCATGTGGGACAACATGAAGAGGAATGACTTCAGGTTGATTGGAATTCCAGAACAGGAAGAGACAAAAAAAAAAGATAAAGAAAAAAGAAAAGTACACCTTTTCATTGAAAAGATGCTGGAAGAAAATTTCCTTAACATCTTGAAGGATGAGAAGACAAGCATTCATGATGCTGAATGAATCCTAGGAAAGAGTTACCCCAAATGAAAATTACCAAGACATGTCTTAATCAAATTCTCCAAAATTAACACAAGAATCCTGAAACCAGCTAAGGAAAATAGAAATGTTATATATATATTGGAAAGTCAATAAGATTAAGCTCTGATTTCTCAACAGAATACATGCAGGCAAGAAGAAAATGGGGAGACATATACAAAACTAGGAAAGAGAAAATGTGCCAATCAAGAATCATATATCCAGAAATGCTGTCAATCAAATATGATGATGAAATAAAAACATTTCAAGATAAACACAAATTAAGGGATTTTGCAAAGGCCAAACAAGCACTCCAACACATACAAAAGGGAGTTATTTGGACTGTGAACCAAGAAGACCAAACAACAACCAGAGATTGACATATGTGACAACAGAACCCAGAACTCAGTCCAGATATGGAAGAACAAAACCACAAGATTGAAATTAGAGGATCTCTGAAGTCAGCTCATGAACATGACAACTACAAAGTGAAAGAAGGAAAATTTTTAGTAATAGATATCCTGGTGGTACAGAGGTCAGAATAAAACAGACAGTCATAAAAAGAGGACGAACTTAATAAAATATAGGGTAACACACAAAGTCAAAAATAGATTAAAATGGAAAGAATGGAAAAAATTATAACAAGCTAATTGAAATAAAAAGTGAGCAAGAATGGCAATATTAATCTCAGACAAAATAAACTTCTAAGTAAAAACTAGCATTAGAGACAAGGCCATTACCTCATAGTTAAAGGGTCAATTAAACAAGGGGATATAACGATAATGAATATCTATGCTCCTAACCCTAATAGAAATGAAAAAAGAAATAGACACCTCTACAATAAAAGTGGGAGATTTAAGTACCCCACTTATGAAAAAGGACAGAACAAAAAGAAAAATCTCAGCAGAGACAAAGGAACTGAACAACACAATCAACCCACCTGACCTCATAGATTTGTACAGAACATTCATCCCAACAGCAGCACAATACACATTCTTTCCAGTGCACATAGAACATTCTCCAGAATACACCATGTGTTAAGCCACAAAGAAAATCTCCATAAATTTAAAAACATCAAAATATTACAAAGCAGCTTCTCAGACATCAATGTTATAAAATAAGAAAACAATAATAGGAAGAGCAATGAAAGAGCGTCATGTACATGGAAACTGAATAACTCTCTGCTTTAAAGCTACTAGGTAGTAGAACAAATAAAAAGCAAAAATTAAAACATTCCTAGAAACAAATGAGAATGGAACCACAGTATACCAAAATTTTTGGGACACAGCAAAAGCAGTACTGAGAGGGCAATTTATTGCAATAAATTTACTCATCAAAAAAATTTTAAAAAGCCAAAATCAATACATTGCAATAAATTCACACATTCAAAAATAAGAAAGAGCCAAAATCAACACATTAACAAAATATTTCCAATATTTAGAGAAAGAACAGCCATTAAAAGAAAAGAAATCATAAAAATTGGAGCAGAAATCAATGAAATAGAAAACAGAAAAGTAATAGAAATAATCAGCAAGACAAGAAACTAGTTCTATGAAAAGATTAATAAAATTAACAAACCAGTGGCAAATCTAACAAAAGAAAGAGGGCGAAGACACAAATAATATGCATAAGAAACCACATGGGTAGCATTACAACAGAACCAATGGAAACAGAAAGGATAATAACAGATATTACTAAGAATTGTACTTCAACAATTTGAAAATCTAGCAGAAATGGATGCACTTTTTAAGAAAAACTAGACCTATCTAAACTTACACAGAGTGAAATAGAAAACTTTAACAGACATAGAGGAAAAAAAATAGATTGGGTCATCAAAAACTTCCAACCATAGCTTGTTGAAAATTGAAAGCCTTTGTATAGTGAATAAAGCACAGGTATTTGTTTTTAGGCAAGATCCATCTGACATCAGCAATGATATCCCTCATTCCACATCCTTGTCTGAATCCAGCTTGACTCTCTGGCAGTTTCCTGTCAATGTACTATTGTAGCCATTTAAAAATTATCTTTAGCAAAATTATACTTGCATGTGATATTAATGATATTGTACGATGGTTTCTGCATTCTGTTGTGTCACCTCTCTTTGGAATGAGTATAAACTAGGACTTCTTCCAATTAGTCTTCAAAATTTCTTGGTACAGATGGAACTGTTTCCACAGGAATTGATTATGATTTTAAGTAAAATGAAGTCCCTGACAACTTCAATAATTTCTCTATTTATTATGATATTGTTATTTGCCCCCCAAAATTTCTGTGTTCTTAGTTTTGAGGTGTGATCTATACTGGGTCCATCATCTATCAGCTTCATGAATAAGTGCTTCAATTCTTGAATTTCAACAAGCAATATTGTATTATCTGCATAAATGGAAATTTTAAGGTCTTTTATGTGGTGTTTGAACTGTGATTCCTTAGCTCTGAATGCATTTGTGTCATTTGCCACTTGCTCTATTTTATGGAGAAAGTCTAAGCAGTTTTTCTATGCTTCTCATCCTGACAAAATGTCAAAACAGTTTCATAAACATAATCATCCAGACCCTTGCTTCTTTTCAATATATGATCTATATGTGGTCAGATTTTGTGTAATAACATAGTCATTTCATGCCCATAAACAGAATAATGGATTAAAAAAAACTTTGATACATACACACAGTGGAATACTATGCTACCTGGAAGAATAATGACAAAGCTGCAAAACACCTCGTAACATGGATGAAACATGAGGACATTACGATGAGTGAAATTAGTCATTCACAAAAGGACAAATATTACATAAGACCATTACTGTAAAATCTTAAGAAAAGATGTCCATATTTAAAAAAAAAAATCTTTGTTGGTTACCCAGGGTGGGAGGGAGGGGACAGTAAGGCGCAGGTTAGGGGATAGTCACATAATAGTTCAGGTGATGTGAAGGCAATATACAAGGAAGGTGAGGGCAATACACAAGAAAGGGGAGGGGCTGAAAGAACAAAGAAGATAGGGGAATATTTCGATAGGTTTGCATGGGTTAAATGGGATAGAAGAAAATAGTGATGTATACTCAAACTTGGAACAACAGGGCTCTGTGATACAGGGATCGAGGCACAGTCTGACTAGATAAAAGATGGGAAATAATATTAAGGTGCTTGACTGCCTTGTGGATATTGGTTTCCCTTGCCTACTTTTGTAAAATAGACGTTTGAGTGGAATAGAAAGGAATATCAGGAAATATGATTAAAGAAAATCTGTAAGCCCATCTTCAGCCTATACCTGATTGGAATACCTAAGAAGTTTTAGGATTTCCCCAGTGAAATACGATTCTTGTGGAGTTTTGTAGAGCATATGGGCTTAGGTAGAATTCTGAACCCCATTCAGAGCATTCTGAGGTTGGACATTCCCACTTGAAAGACATGGATAGTGGAACAGAATATATATATATAGCTCTGGTAATGTAGTGGTTATGAATCGGGCTGCTAATCTCACGGTCAGCAGTTCGAAACTACCAACTGTTCCGCAGGAAAAAGACGAGGCTTTCTGCTCCCATGCTGGCGGCCGCAGCATATGTAATCAGCACTGAGAAGTTGAGGCACAAGGATAACACGGACGAAAATCCAGTCTTTGAGCCCTCCTCAGGCTTACGGGCCATGGACCCCGAGGGCCAGGGAAGTAACTCCCTGAAGTCCTCGGGTTCATAGGCTTTGGCGAACTCACTGTTTGGTCACCTCTGTGCAATTTTCTTTAATTATACTTTTGTGCATTCTGTACTTGTTCTTTATGTTCTTAACTCCAGTAATTGTAGCTTCTGGGAAAGTGATTGTTTTCAGTAATAATACGCACAACGTTCTGATCAATGGCTCTCATGTAAATGTCACTGCCCCAGTAACAAGAGTTGTGCGTGAGGCTATGAGAAATAAAAGTACAGAAAAACAGGATGTAGCAACGCAGAGAATATGTAACAATTGTTTTCTAACCAATTATTCAGTTAAACAGATACGTGAACTGTTAATGTCCATGTACAATAATAACACAGAAACTAGTAGCTACCCCCAGGAAACACCCCTGTGTATGTTTGTTATGCTCTTGATGTTTTTCATGGGAATCTTGCTGTATGTGTTAATTTTATGTACCCCCAATCCACCTCTGGGCATAACTATTGCAATCATAATACTTTTTTGGGGAATCCTATTATATGTGGTAGTTTTATGCACTACATATAATCCCCCGTTGCTTGATTATTAAATAATTTGGATATGAAGGTATAAACTGTAAATTGTCACCTTAGATATTTGAATTAGCTAGTAAAACTTCTGCATATGATTCACGAGAAAAGCTGCTTGGGCTGATCATATGAATTAGAACAATGGTGACTGCTCCTCCAAACTGCTCCGGGGTTTGATCAATATGATTTAATTACTCCTCTTCCCCCCAAAGGTATATTGGAAATATAATAGTAATGAACATTGTTATATCTAGATATAGAAACCAGAATGGGATTAAAAGAATGTAAAAATGAGACTGCACCTTCTTAGAAAAGTCAAAACCTGTTTTTCACCTTCCCTATAATTGTAGAAGCAAGGAGAAAAGAATTATTAGTTTAACAATGGAAGCTAGGTATCTGAAATCTTGTTCACTAACAAAAGCATGTATTTTATGCCTGCAAAAGACACAATAGCAGTTTAAGTTTCTTTAGAAAATATAACTTAGTCTTTAGTAAAAACTCTAAAGCCTCTCACCTTTACCCACTTGTGATTAAGTTTTGAAAATATGTTAAACACCTTCTAAGAAACCGCAAGTTGTTGCCCTAGGCTACACAGACCTAGAAGTTAATGTATAACCTGTAATTGCTTGCTTGAACCTTTCTTATAGAAATAAGGATTTTAGCTTATTAAGAAGAATCATCATGTCCTCAGAAGTTAAAGATAATTTTGTGAATCATTGTGTCTTGTATCTCATATCCTGTCCTGAGTGAATAATCAACATTTTTGTCATTATTTTCTTTTGTGTCAATGTCCTTCTTCTGACAATAAAAGACTGGGGCTCAGCTAGCTTGGTGTGCTAGCTTGCGTGTCAGCTTGCATCAATCTTGTCTCTGTCTTTTCTGTCTCTTTTCTTTCACCTACTAGACATCTCACTTCCGTTAAACCCCGAGTTTGTTGAGGTGATCCTTTGTTGAGGCGGGACCCCGACTCAGGACCCCCGGCACTCCCGTAAAGATTTACAGCCTCGTAAACCCTGTACAGGGTCGTTATGAGTCGGAACCGACTCCACGGCACATAACAACAACAACAACAACAACAACAACAACAACAACAACATATATATCAGACTGTTTGGCTATTACAAGAACAAAAGAACTTTTCACCTGGGAGCCATAAAGGCAAGCCATCAAGTTCCTTCAGAACAAACCCGTTTCCAAAACTGAAACTCAAAGGGAACACACAAGCAGGCTTGTAAACTCACTGGTGGCAGTGTTGGTGTACTTGTTAGTGGAAATGGGGGAAAAGCAAGAATGATGACCTGGGATGAGTTTTACATTGCTGCATAGACTTCTGTCGACCTCAAGATGAGAGAGAAGAGGGAGTGCTGGTTGGTCTGAAGTTCATGGGAGATTTGGGAACTCCTGAGCATATGGACACTGACATAGCCACTGGGGACTATAGATAATAGTGAAACATCCGATATGCGGTGAAGGAAGGTATACAAGAATGCTGAAACTTGCAGTTAGTACCCATTTGACCTAGCTTGGATGACATGATTAGAGGAAGATAAATTTGATACAGGAATCAAGTGTAAATTGCTACAATTTGATGAACTTGACCTTATTCGTTGCTCAAAATGCCAACCATGAGGGAAGGTGTCTTCACATCAAGGACCAAACCTATCCCCTCAGTACATAGGGTTGATAGGGATGGGCAACTTAGTCATTGGCTACCTAAAATGAGGTTGGGGATGCTATAAAGGCATGAAGTGGCTGGTTTACAAGTTTTCAAGAGAGAGTTTAGTTTCAGAGCAAGAGGGGGGAGGTAGAATCCTCACTGAATAGTTTTCATCCTGAGTCTGGTGAAAGGAGATGGGAATAAGATTGTTTTGTTTCAATGCTAAGTAATTGTTTTCAAGACTAAATACAGTTGTCACAACTGTAAATGTAGAATATGTGTAACAAAAAGTGCAGAGTAGTTAATCTTACATTAAAGGAACAGAGGAAGCCTAGGACCATCAAGAGGGAAGAGCATGAGGAGAATATGGGATCCTAACCAGAGAAACAGCAACACCAGAGATGGAGGCAGAGGTAATAGCATAGAGAGATAAAGCAGTTGAGGACTTTAGACTCATGGAAAGAGAAAGGTTGTGTCCTGATGGGCAAGTGGCTGACTTACAAAATATGTCCTTTGGTTGTTTAAACAACTATATATTCCTGGATCACAGGCAATCAACACTGTTCATAAACAATCATCAGAGTTAGCTACACTGATCATATCAGAGTTAGCTACACTGATCATAACCAAATTGTGAGAGAGTTAACCTCTCTCACTAAGGATAACTACATCTCAACTGACAAATGACTGGGAAACCTGTCCTAGTCATGTTGAAACAAAACCTTAACTATAAAATAGTATGCCATTGTTCTGTTCAAACAACTGCTTGTTGGTCTATATACAGGTTTCTCATGATCAAATTAATGTTCTGGAATTCCCATTCATCCAATGTTTCAATATTAAGTTTCCATGATCCACACAGTTGAATACCTTTGCACAATCAATGCTGAAATGACTATTTACCTAGCTATATTAACACTGAATATAAATGAATTACAGTTTCCAATCAAAAGACAGAGAGTAGTAAAGTGGATTTCCTTTCGAAGAGTGACTGATGCATATGTTGTCACCAAGAAATACAGTTCAGGAACAAAAACATAAACAGGTTAAAAGTGAAAAGATGAAAAAAATAAACATCATACCAAGCAAGTAGTGCACAAAAGATGGAAGGATTAGCAATATAAGACAGATGTTGTTTTTAGGTACTACCGAGTTGGTACCGACCCATACTGACCTTATGCACAAAAGAACAAAACACTGCCCAATCCTGGGACAACCTCACTACTGTTGCCACGCTTGAGTTCAACGATGCTGCTACCTGGCCAATCCATCTCGTTGGAGGTCTTCCTCTTTATCTCTGACCTTCCACCTTACCGAACATGATATCCTTCTCCAGTGATAGATACATTGTAACAAAAAAAGAAGGTAACTATATATGATGTCAATTAAAAAACAAACAAACCTGGAATTAGAAAACTGAAAATTAAGAACACACACAGCATTTCTCAAGCTGAAACAACTGAAGAAAAACGTCAAAACTTAACTTGCAATACTAAAGCATTCTATGAGCAAAATGTTGAATAATGTAGGAAGCCTCAAAAGAACACGAAAGGAATACACAGAGTCTTTGTACCAAAAAGAACTGGTTGATGTTCAACCATTTAGAGTTAGTGCCAATGGTATTAAAAGAAGAATTCTTCGGCTCCATAAATTTAGCAAATACAAATTCAAATTTTTCAGCAAACAAATGCAGCACTGGAGGTGCAATCTCATTTATGCCAAGAAATTAGGAAGACAGCTACCTAAACAATCTATTGGAAAAGATACATATTTGTACTCATTTCATGGAAAGGTGACCAAGTGGAATGCAGAAATCATTGAACAGTATCATTAATATCACATGCAAGCAAAATTTTGCTGAAAATAATTCAAAAACGGTTGCAGCAACAAACCAACAGGCCAGAAATTCAAAAGAGGACAGGTAAGAAGGGCTTTCATTGCTGACATAAAATGGATATTGGCTAAAAACAAAGAATATAAAAAAAGATGTCTATTGATTATGCAAAGAAATTAGACTATGTGGGTCATAAACCATGGATAACATTTTGAAAAATGGGTATTCCTTAAAACTTAAATGCACACATGAGGAAACTGCACATAGACCAAGAGACATTTGTTAGAGCAGAAGAGGTTACTAAATCAATTAAAATCAGTAAAGATGTGTGCCAGAGTTGTGACCTTTCAGCATACTTATTCAATCTGATTACTGAGCAAATAATCTTAGAAACTGGATTATATGAAGAAGAACAAGGAATCAGAATTGGAGGAAGACTTAACAGCCTGTGATAGTCAGATGAAGCAGCTTGCATGCTGGAAGAGAAGAGGACTTAAACTACCTACTGATAAAGATCAAAGACTACTGTATGGATTGTACCTCAATGTAAAGAAAACAAAAAATCCTCACAACTGGGCCAATAAATAACTTCATGATAAATGGAGACAAGATTGAATCTGTCAAATATTTCAATTTGCATAGGTCACCAATCAACAATCATGAAAGCAGCAGTCAGGAAATCAAATGAGGTATTGCAATAAGCAAAACTGCTTGAAAAGGTCTCGTCAAAGATGTAAATTTCAGGACTAAGGTATATCTGACCCAAGCCGCAGTATTTTTAGTTGCCTCATATTCATGTGAAAATTGGACAATGTATAAAGAAGGCTGTAGAAGAACAGATTCATTTGAATTCTGATGTTGGAGAAGAATATTCAAAGTACTATGCACTGCCAGAAAAACAAACAAATCTGTTTTAGAAGTACAATCAGAATGTTCCTTATAAGCAAATATGGTGAGACTTCAACTCTCATACTTTGGACCTATTATCAGAAGAGACAAGTCTTTAGAGAGGAACATCATGTTTGGTAAACAGAGGGGCAGCAAAAAGAGGAAGACCCCCAATAAGATGAATTGACACCGTGGCAGTAACATTGCCAACAATTGCAAGGATGGTGCAAGATCCAGTAGTTTTCTTCTGTTGTGTATAGAATTGCTATGAGTTGGGTCTGACTTGATGGTACCTAACAACAACAACTACCCTTCCTTGAAGAATTAGGGGGTATTTGTTTTACACCATGTCAAAATAGCAGTTTTTGCAAAATCAAGGGACTCAGATCATATTCATTTTTCATGTTTCCTCAGTTTTGGAACAAATGGAAGTCTTTATGGACAAGATCAAGGCTATAGAGTGGATAGGAAAGCTTTTTCAATGAAATTTTCTTAAGATAGCCCTTTGTTGTTGTTGTTGTTAGGTGCCATTGAGTCTGTACCGACTCATAGCGACCTTATGCACAGCAGAACAAAACACTGCCTGATCCTGGGCCA